>NW_011440393.1:0-1381 GCF_000754665.1 Bison bison bison | reverse complement strand
TTTACAATGACTTGTAAAGGATATTTCTTATTTCAATTGGAAAATGACTTAGAAGCACTTGGCCAACTGATAACTCTCCTCTGACGCAAACCTTGTAAATTCTCCTTCTCTCGCAGACAAGAGAGTATGAGTTGCTCTGAATCTTTTTCCATAAAATCAATTGCAAGCAAGGGTTAAGAGAGGGAAAAACCACATTACAAAGACAACCAAAGAAAGTGAGAGTGAGCACCAGAGCCACTCATTTCTTAACTAGAAAGCTATTTATTGGCAAGAACTAGTTCACCATAAACTGAAGATTAATGGCAAGATTATACAGGGAGGTCAAAAATAAGAAGAAACCTCTTTAAAAATCAAAAAGCTAGACCTCAGAATTATAACTTTGCTTAGGACTCAATGACACTTTTATTAGGTGCTCTTTTTTTTTGTTTTTGAGTCAGTTTCCTGGCTCCCCCAGTAACTCTTCTTGGCCAGAGTGGGTCTGTAAGTGGTTGTTGTTGTTTATTTCTTAGGTCATGACTGACTTTTTTGCAACACCGTGGAATGTAGTCCACCAGGCTCCTTCTGTTCATGGGATATCCCAGGCAAGAATACTGGAGTGGGTTGTCTTTTCCTTCTCCAGGGGATCTTCCTGAGCCAGGGATCAAACTTGCATCTCCTGGATTGGCAGACAAGTTCTTTACCACTATGTCACCAGGAAAGTCCTCTTATAAGTGTAGTAGGCGTGGAAATGAACAAAGCCTCTTTTCTCATATTATTAAAACAGAATTCAAAGTTTTCATACTGACTTTTCCCATGAATATAGATGAAGATAGACAGATTCTCTAACACTAAGCATCTTCAGATAAACTCTCAGTTCTTTGTGGAAAATGTCTTCACTGTATCAGTAGTTATAATTAGAGTTCTTAGCATTTTATGGATTCTATACATTTTTGTTCAATTAAATTGACATTTCCCACTTTCTTATTAAATATATAAAAATGTCTGTGAAATGTTCAGTGAGTTTGATAGTTCATTGCATGGTATGAACTAAGAGGCACTGAAAAAGCCCTTTTGATCAAAGTTGACTCTTCCTTTCCACTTGGGAGGGAGGCTCAAGAGGAAGAGGATAGATAAATAGATTTAGCTGTTTCACTTGTTGTACAGCAGACTAACGAAACATTATAAAGCAATCAGTTCAGTTCAGTTCAGTCACTCAGTCACGTCTGACTCTTTGCAACCCCATGAATGGCAGCACACCAGGCTTCCCTGTCCATCAGCAATTCCTGGAGCTTGCTCAAACTCACGTCCATTGAGGCGGTGATGCCATCCAACTATCTGGTCCTCTGTCATCCCCTTCTCTCACCTTCAATCTTTGCCAGCATCAGGGTCTTTTCTAATGAGT
>NW_011440392.1:0-1381 GCF_000754665.1 Bison bison bison | reverse complement strand
TACTGGAGTGGGTTGCCATTTCCTTTTCCAGGGGATCTTCCCAACCCAGGGATCGAACCCAGGTCTCCCGCATTGCAGGCAGAGGCTTTACCCTCTGAACCACCAGGGAAACCTGTCAATAAATATTTGTTAATGAACAAATAAACTATTCTCTTATAAAAAAGCAAATTCTCTGTTTGGAATTTACAAACAGATCCAGTTACGATGGTGGATCTTTAATTATTATTCTATGGGCATATGTTTATCTAATGTTGCAGACATGATGTATGTGCTTATAGCTAAATGGAAGTTAATTGCCACAATCAAGAAAAACCATTCAAAATAAGCATTCTATTAATTTCAGATCAACAGCATCCTTTTTTCAGACTAAAGAAAACCAGAGTCTTAGTTCAGTCCCTGGTTCTTAAAATATACTCAGTAAATCATGATTAATGTAGATAATATTAAATATAAATATCAGGGTTATTGTGCCTTCAGATACAGATCTCATTGGGAAATTTTATATCATTCCTGGCAACCAAACAAATTGATGCCAGTCAGAAATTGGAAAATATTTGTTAATAACCAACCTACTAGAGAAAGTACATGTTATTACTGAAATATGATAATTTTAAAAGTGTTAAGAAAGACCATAAAATCAAACACAGATGGTCATGAGCAATTTCTTTCATGGTTATAGACTTATGGTTCAGTTCATCAATATTTGAATTACGTGTGTGTAGCTCAATGATTGTTAAACCATTTCTCTACAAACTACAAATTAATATTAATGAGAAACTCAACAGCATTCAGCAGCAGCATTCTGTCACTCTGCTACAGAGTCACCACTGATTTTCATTTTAAATATTAATGCAATGCAATTTTCATCAGATTAAAGCAATAATCACACGGAAACAGTGAGGCCCAAGTCAGGCGACATTTTATCATAGGAGGTGCAAAAGCAGAGCTGTCAACAGTGACTGTGCAGTAAAATTGGAATTGCTCTCCACTGGCATAGAATTATGAATGAGTCCATCCATCCTGATGAATAGCTGACCCCTGGGTTACTTGGTTTGCAGTTTGGGGCCAATCCTTTTCAAGAGCTGCCTAGTGTCAGAGACAGAGTGGTTTATTCCAAACAAGAAATTCAGTTCAGAATAAACTGAATAAAAGAAATTCAGCAAGGCCATGGAACACCAAAGCCAACTGGCACTTTGCAGCAGAGGAAGGAAGAGCCCAGAGAAGAGCCTGGGGAGGCGCAACAATAGGTCAGTAACAACGTTTGTGAGATCCAGCGTCTTGGTGTGAGAGGCCTGATAGAATGTGGACTATGTGTTATTGAGCCAGCCCTGCTCTTTACATCTGAAGGAGCAAAAACAGTGTGCTCCCAGAGGAAAGAAAG
>NW_011440391.1:0-1381 GCF_000754665.1 Bison bison bison | reverse complement strand
CTCACTTTATTGTAATAAGCACTTTTCTTGCATATTAATGTAGTATTGCATATATGTAATATGTGGTGATCTGGAACTGAACCTGCAGTCTCCAAGGTGTTCCTGTACTGTTGACAGTGCAGTTACGCTCTCTTGGTACAACAAATCTGACATTGGCACTTGTTTTTCAAGACCATTTACACATAACTTTAGGGTGGGTTTTTTTTCACACATTGCTCTTTTGTATAATTTCCATTGTTAACATAGTAGGTCTCTGTCATCTAATTTTAATTATTTGATGACTTAGCTTCATTTTTAAAGATTTGTGGTTTAGAAACTTAAAATGTAAGCCCTTCACAGAGAACTGTGACTTTAGCCTTATTTCCCTTTAGTTTGTTAATGAGATCATTTTCCCAAACCTAAGGCCTTTTTATTTTCTTTAACATCTAGGGGGTTTCATCAGTCAACACTTTTTATCCTGTACTCAATAATTGTTACTGTCATGATCCCATGTTTGCCAAAATGTTTCTAATGCAAGCTAATTAAATTATAATATTAACTTCTTTTTGTACAGATAACTTACATACTACTATGGACCTACCATGGATGGACTAATGCAAAATTGTGCAATTGTTATATTTTTTTAATATTTGAATTATGCCATTCTGACCATTAAGTGGTTTAGAATGTGGTAAAAAGGAATCTACAGCATCACATTTACATGTAGCAGATCATAAAGCATTGCATCCATCCTCAGGTTTTAGCACAAAAGGGAGTTTGTCACAGAAATGATTACAGATAATTAATAGTATTGAATGAGTTCTATTCATATTCTGTGTAGTGAACTTTGTATAAAGAGCTTTCAGGATCACAGGCTAAAAACTGGTCTTTATATATTAAAGTGGAGATCTGAGATTCTGATACACATACAGATATCTATCTGATAACTATACAGATACATATATATATACTGTTAATGTTAAAGCTTCCAGGTATGTACACACTGTTCATACTGTATGAACTTAGGTACATGTAGCAATGAATGTATTACTACAAGGAATACCATGTGAGAGGTAGTAGGTGGACTACCAAAATCTTGTGTTTTGGGTTTTTGTCTTTTTTTCAGATGCATATCCCATTGGTAATAGTATTTTCTGAATGAGGATAATACCTTGTTTCTCAATTAATAAAAACTACAAAGATAACTTTAAACTAGAATTTAGTACCATCCACAAAATAAACTAGAATTTAGTACCATCCACAAAATTTCATGGCCTCCCTGGTGGCTCAGATGGTAAAGCATCTGCCTGCAATGTGGAAGACCTGGGTTCATTCCCTGGGTTGGGAAGATCCCCTAGAGAAGGAAATGGCAACCCACTCCAGTATTCTTGCCTGGAAAATT
>NW_011440390.1:0-1381 GCF_000754665.1 Bison bison bison | reverse complement strand
CTACCAGGCTCCTCCATCCATGGGATTTTCCAGGCAAGAGTACTGGAGTAGGGTGTCATTGCCTTCTCCCCATACACACATGACAAACTTTAATTCTTAGATTTCTGATACCAGTGAATTTTGGACTTTTATAGAGCTGTTTTCATCTTTTCGACTACTATTTCAGTTAGGTTTATCTCAAGAAAAATCTGTTGAATGATATTAACACTTTTCTGCTATTCTCTCCCTAGTTTTGGATGCCAGAGCAAGTGGTGGAGGTATTGGCAAGCTCAGGGTAACAGTCGAAGCACTCCATGCCCTACGGTCTGTCTACGAGCAATTCAGAGATGACTTGGAGGCTTGAAAGAAACTGTTCCAGAGGCATCTCCTACTCCTGAGTAAATGCTCACATGAAAGCGCTTAGATGAGGTTTCCGTAATTACTCTGGTGTATATAATCTATAATTCATAGCAAGCTGGGGCGGGGAGGACCGGGGTTTGAAGTGTTCATGTTTTGTATACTTTTTCATTTGTTTATTTTTCTATTCCCTTCTTCCCATGACTGCCACCCCTTGAGAACTTAAGTTCTCCACAGTGGGCAACACCTTCTCAATAATTTATACCTACATGATAACATGAGAAAGTCTATTTGCATTTTCAACATTTCCTTATGAAGAACTGAAACGCAATTCCCATTTTTATTTTTAATAAGCAAAAAAGCATAAATCTTAGAAAACCTCTGAAAAAGAAATACTTTTATGTTATCCCTAATTGTCCCACTAAATGGAATGCCTATGATTAGCCTCATTAAGAGTTTTATACTGTGAAGATTTTATTAGAAGCACTATATGAAAATTACTTGGATTAATGTGTTAATTTTCCTCTTTAAAATGCTAATATCCATTTTATGCACATTAAAGCTCAGTATGCATTTTCTTTGATGCATGCCGTTTCTATCAATTAAATATAAAGAATAAGACTTGGCACCAACTTATTAAATCACTCCAAGTTTTGTTTTTCTTTCCTAAAAAGTATAGTTTTTCTTATTAATATTTGTATTGTTTTCAGATATTTGTAATGCTCATATGGATCCAGGGATGTGTGCATATAAAGAAGAAATATACATGAAATTTACACTTTGAAAACTTAGCTTATGGCAGAGAAGGAAAATACTAAAAATATGACTCAGATTTTGATATGCTTAGTTAGACCTGAAAGGAGTATCTTTTTATCATTTTTTAAAAATTTACATCAAGCTTGTACAATGCTCGGGTGTATCTGGATAACCAGATCCTTGAAAAGCAGCTCAGAAAGTTAATTTTCTAGCTTTTACTCAATCTCACTGAAGGATTTAATTGATATTTTTAATGGAGCTGTGAATCAATGCTGCAAAGGAATTGTCT
>NW_011440389.1:0-1381 GCF_000754665.1 Bison bison bison | reverse complement strand
TTTAATTACCACAATGTTTTCAGAATAAATATCTAAGCCAGAAGATAGATATAGTGGCTGGCATGACTTTCCATTACATTGCTGACATGACTATGTTTTATTTATCTTGCCATCTTTGCAACATTTTGTCCATAGTGGTCACTCAGTAAGAAATGTGGGTAGCAAATACTCTCAAGAAGCGGGAGGTGGACCAGAAGAAGAAATCCAGGGCTGGGCTCCAGGTGGTCAGCAGCTCCACCTGCTGTCCCTGTCCTCCGTGTGGGCTTCGTGCTGCCTTAGACCAAGGTGCTGGTGACCTGCTCGGTGTAGGGCCCAGAACACACATACACACTGAGTACATTCAGTGTCATATGCAGAGCGGGAAGCTTTATCTTATTTGTAAGATTTCTGCACTGTGGCTAGTTGCTAAAACACTCACCTGCCGGCCCACTCGGTCAGGAGGAGGCCACAAGGCATCATCCTCTTTGGTAATTTCACTGTCATCAATTATTCTCTTCAGTTCCTCCATCACACTTTTATGTACATAAGCCTGAAAGCAAGTTAAAAAACAGAATTCAAATTGTATCTCTAAGCAGCATTCTGACTCAGATAGTGATGAAAGATTAAAAAAAAAAAGACTAATGAAGATTTATTTCTGGCACCTCTGTAAATGTGAAGCCATTCCAGCTTGACTTCGGCATGTAAGAGGATGGCAGGGTCAGAAGTGTCCAGTGACTACACCTCAATCCCACATCTAGTTGTTTCTGTTTCTTGGTACATCCTGTTCATCTGGACCTATTCCTTGCCTACCTGCATACCTGAGCCCCAAAGAAAGATCTGTGAGTAACTCGGGCTATTTTAAACTAAATGACATGCTTCTGAAGAGCAGACACATGTCTTTTACATTTTACATATTACTACACATTAAAAAAAAAGTGAGGATGCTGACATGTATGGCTAAGCATAATACTGACTGCTAATATTACAGTATGAAAATATACTATTAAGACATTTCCAAATGTGACAAAGCACTTAAAAGGAAAGAATAGCTTTAATGAAGTTCAATGGTGTGGTAGAAATCACACCAAACACGGACTTCACAAAGGCAGGCAGAGGTCTAAATTCCTGCTCAGTTTCTTAACTCGAAGGGTAACTTTGAACAAGCCCCATAATTAATATATAGGTCTTCAATGTCTTATCTGTAAAGGATATATAACACACCCATCATAGAGGCTTACAATAGGGGTTAAAATAGGACTACAGATGTAGTACCTAGTGTCCTGACTAGAATCTAACATGCATTCAATGATGTTAAGTGCTTTCCCACACTCCTTTTTGCCTACTCAAATGCAAATTAAAAGAGCTCTCTTGAGTGCTAGGTACCAGGGAATGCAGATGATAC
>NW_011440388.1:0-1382 GCF_000754665.1 Bison bison bison | reverse complement strand
TTTAACTCTACTTCAGGAGAGTTAAACAGAATATAAAAAATTAATGTTATTTCAATCAAAAAATCTTAACTAGAAAATAGCTAATTTACCAGCCTGCTCATTACATTCAATGGAACAAATCTCTGCTCAATTCTTAAAGGAATTAGCTGGTCAAAAATTTATAACATTTTTCAATGTAAGTGAAGGTCAACTAATTATTAATGAAGGCAACCAAAAAAGAGGGAAGTATGTGTTTATTTGATTTATGGAAACCTTCCCTTTCCTCTAAGGACACAGCATGTGCCTATGAATACAAAAATCTTAGATTCATAATATTTTTCATCAAAGCAATATTTTCATCATTTATCAAAACATATACAAGAAGAACCAGAATCTAAACATAAATTTCAGCTCTGGTAGACTAGAGGACAAAACTTGGAGATCCAAAAGGTAGGGGAGTGCCACTGAATGGCTGTAATTAGCTCTCTGGTGGGTAAATCTGGACAACTTGGCAGAGCTTCACCAATCAATCTCTGTTATTAGAAGGAACACAGAAACAGAGGCAAACTCTCAAGAATATAAGACTCTGTTTAAAGGTCTTACCAAGCAAAAGTCAATTCTTTCTCTCTCAGTGAAAAATAAAATAAAAAGTATATAGAAAGTATGAAAAATAGAATACTGCCCATAATCCCAATATTTCAGCATTATAATTGTTGTATTTGAGTGCTCTTTTTAATAACATAGAACTAACAATACTTGTTGACAACCCTTTGTTTCACGAACATTTACTGAGCATTTATCTTAGGCCAGAGACTGTGTTAGATGTTGGCAATCAAAGCAAACCTCTTCCTGGCCGTATGTACTTCATATGCTAATGGCAAAGTAGACACTGAACAACTAGATACATAATTATTTGACAAAAGGGACTGATAAGATGAAAAAGAAGCATAAGGTATAAAGAACGCACTGGTAGCCAAACATCCCCAACTTCTTTTCCCTTATAAGGACCTCTGTCCTTTACCACCTGAATTAAACAACTCAAGCTCCTTTGTGCATCTGGCTGGAAATCCTGTTTCTGCAGGAATGTTCCCAAGAGTCCTGAGGCAGGTGCTTACAAGTCATGGTTGTCTCTTACCAGCCCAAGTTTTCTCTAAGTCCCCTTGGGCCTGCCGCTCTCTCTCTCTCGGATTGATTTCACAGTAATCACAAGAGGGGCCTGCTATTCTTCAAGGTAGCATTTATAATACAAGGCTAACTAAACTGGTTGCTAATATGGGTCTATTAAAATTTTACAGTGATTGAAGAGAAGGAAGGAGAAAAAGGAAAATTAAAGCTGTAAGTATTAAGTACCAGATAACCTTGCATCAGTGACACATCCACACACCTTGTCAAAGGAATCTCCT
>NW_011440387.1:0-1382 GCF_000754665.1 Bison bison bison | reverse complement strand
TGGTCTTCACAGAGTGGCCTTGTGTGAGAGCATCTCCTGTGTAGACTGCACCTGGTGCTTTGGCAGGCTGGCTGGAGCTGGAGTGCACATGGGCAGGCGTAGGCCCTGGCGAGTGTGGGCCGGTGGCATCTTGGTGGGGTGCCTGGGGCAGTCCCTGGGGAGCGCTGTGCCTGAGGCCCTGGAATTTTTGTTTGTAGTGAAGGGAAATAGACCCATAAAACAATGAATATGTGAAACATTGTATGGTGAAAACTGCTTTAAAGGAGAGTTAAGCAAAAGTAGGTGGGATAGAGAGGGAAGAGTGTGGGACTGCCGCTTTGAAAAAGTGAAGAGGAATCACATATGCATTGACAATAGGAACAGCAAATACAAAGACCATGATGTGAGAGATGTTTAACATGTTGAGGAACATCACAGTGGCCAATAATAGGTGAAGTAATAGAAGGTAAGACCAAAGCAGAATGGACTTTGCCTTGTAGGCCATTCGAATTTAAGATTTTATCCTGAATGAATGGAAAGCCATTGGAAGGTATTGGGTAGGGGAGTGACATGATCTGGTTTATGTGTGGAGTGCACACTTGGAGGACAAAGACTGAAAGTTTTTCTGAAGGATGGATAATGCTGGTTGAGAAAAGTGAAACATTTTTAAAAAACAGAATCAGGAAGTCTTTTTAAACTAATATTCATTTATTCAGCACATACCTTTTATGTTTATTATATGATAGTGACTGGGGAATGACGGAAATTATTGTAATTTATGCTTTCAGGGAGCTCAGTGTATAGTGGGGGTGATATACCTAAACAATTACAGTGCAAGATAAGTGCTATGATGGAGGTTTGTACGGGCTGTTAGAACACGAAGGAGGACTTGTCTAATGTGCTAGTATGATAGAGTGAGTATTGGGGAAGGATTTACAGGTGTTCACTTGAATAAAGATTCCAAGAATTGTGGGCATTCAGACAAATAAAGATTGCATTTAAATGTCTTAACTTTGTTTGTAGCATACATACACAGTCATTATCTTCATGTATCTGCTGTTTCCAGTTTTCTTTCTTATCTGCAACTAATTCTTCCTCCCTTTCCCTGTGGCCCAGGCCATGATGGTGGCATGATTGTATTTAAACTGGAACGAGAACGGCCAGCCTATGCGGTTCATGGCAATATGCTCCATTATGTCAAGGACCGATTCTTACGTCAGTTGGATTTCAACAGCTCCAAAGATGTAGCTGTGATGCAGTTGCGGAGGTAAATTAGACTAATTTCTTCCCTCCAAATTGTCTCATCTGTTACCATGATACAGTACCTGCAAACTGGACTCTTGTTCTTTTAACAACATTTTGGATCTCATCTCCTGTCACAGATAGAATCCCCAGGAGCATGT
>NW_011440386.1:0-1382 GCF_000754665.1 Bison bison bison | reverse complement strand
CACTGTGCTGTGCTTAGTCAGTCTGTCGTGTCTGACTCTTTGTGACCCCGTGGACTGTAGCCAGCAGGCTCCTCTGTCCATGGGGATGCTCCAGGCAGGAATACTGGAGTGGGTTGCCATGCCCTCCTCCAGGGAATATATACACTACTATATATAAAATAGATAACTAATGAGAACCTACTGTATACCACAGGGAACTCTACTCAGTGCTCTGTGGTGAACTAAGTGGGAAGGAAATCCAAAAAAGAGAAGATACATGTACACATATGGCTGATTCACTTTGCTGCATAGCAGAAACTAACAAAACAATGTAAGATAGCTATATTCCAATATAAGTAAATAAGTGAACATGAAGAAAAGACTGAAAAATTATTTCCTATTGTACCTATAACAAATATTTGTGTTAATTAATCTTGCTTGTTTTAGTTCTTTGTTATAAATTGTATATAGTATTTTATTAAGGAAATGTTTAATAATATTAATAAAGCTGCTTTTGGGAATATTTGTAGAATTTTTGACATGGCATGAAATGTCTCAACCATGAGCATACACAAATGTTGTTTTGAAACGTAAAAACAATTGTAATAAAAAAAAGCACAGATCTACAGAAAAGATAGAAATCAGCTAAAAAGGTGTTGTTCAGTTTAGGGCAAACTTTAGAAAACAGTATTGAGACAAGGCATGGTGAAGTTTTGGGAAAAAAAATCCTATTCATTCACAGCCTCTGCAGAATGCCAAAGATGTAAAAATTATAAAGGACTTCAGGGAAAGTATCAAATCTACAATATTGTCAGGAAAATATGGCATCAGAGTTAAAATAAAGCCAGGATGTGATTGAAAATCTCTTTGTTTAGCACTCCAAAAAATTTAAAGTGATACTTTGTAGGTTCTTTCAGAAGGCAGAAAGTTTAAGTTTCTTTTATATGTGCCTCTGACACACTCCTTGTTAAAAATAGTTTTCTGTTAATTCTTAAGGGTGTTGTCCCACAATTGTCTCATAAGAAGGCCAAGACTGAGAAAAGTTATTATAATGAGATTTGTGAATCTGGTTTTCTTCTAATGGAGTGGATTAATAAATTGATACATAAGATATCCTGAATTTTTTAAACGAATTTTTATCAGCTTGCACCGAGTGATGAAGGCAGTGGGAATTGTGGAGGTCTTTAGAACTGGAAACATATATGTCCAGTTAGATTGCAGAGCTGCTCTGGAGTCACGCTGCTGTGGACCTTTTCTTTCCCCCTTTCTATGGGAGTGTCTATTGTAATATTTTCAACTTGGGTCGCCTCAAAGTCATCTGCACATATTTTGAGGACAGTCAGAAGAAATCTTTACGCTTCTGCCTTGCTTTTTTTTCTTTCTTTTTTTTTTTTTTTTTTTTT
>NW_011440385.1:0-1383 GCF_000754665.1 Bison bison bison | reverse complement strand
CCTATCAGGCTCCTCTGTCCATGGATTTTCCAGGCAAGAGTACTGGAGTGGGGTGCCATTGCCTTCTCCTTTAAAACACACTGCTACTGCTACTGCTAAGTCACTTCAGCACGGCCTAAATATCTTT
Organism: Bison bison bison; assembly: GCF_000754665.1. Lineage (NCBI taxonomy): Eukaryota > Metazoa > Chordata > Mammalia > Artiodactyla > Bovidae > Bison > Bison bison. The sequence continues at coordinate 1,256 of NW_011440385.1, read as the reverse complement.
TTTTTTAAGTCTAGGGTGCAGACATGCACGAACACAAGGAGGTGGGCAGGAAGGGTGGGAGACCCTTATATCACCAAGCACGGAAGAGCACTGAACACCCAAGGGGACAATGTGACCTGAGCAGTTACTGTCAGTCGACCGCTGTCAGCATGGTGGACCCATGGAAGCAGTGGCCCGATAGCACAGACCTGTACTTAGAAAAGTTGCTATCGTAATAGCTACTGAGGCCAGCAAACGTCCAAACTCCAGCAGCAGAGACCAGCGCTGAGCCGAACAGTGATGGTGGTGTGGCTGACAAGGACCCGCGGCGATCCCCTCATCAAGGAGGAGCATGCTGCCCGGCTAGGGGAGTGCAGTCAGCGCTTGGTTCCCAGCTGCCAGCTCACCCAGGGACAGTCCTGGCCCTCCTGGAGCCACCTGCATCCGGGGCTGAGCCAGGAAGGATGAGAAGGCCGAGGCTTCTGGCCGATGCAGGACGGCTCTGAGAGGCAATGTGCGCTCCAGAGATCTCCCGGGTTGGCCCAGGCTCTGTCAGGGCTCATCACAGTTTACCATCTTCCCCTGCCCAATCCTGCTCTGTCCTCCTTCCTCAGACAGGTGTTGCTCCCTAATACATACACTGCACCCCAAACTCCATCTCAGCATCTGCTCCCACAACACCTGATCGATGACAGAGGTGAATGCAGCTCAGACGCGTGGGCTCTGGAGTCCCACCACCACCCAGCTGGGAGACACTGGACAAGGTAAAGGCAGAAGGGTGACAATACCTCTCAGAGGAAAAAACTGCCAGAATTGAACGGCTGCCTTGTGCACTGGCTTTCGTTATGAACCAGCCTGATGCTATCTCTTTCCTCGCTGTAGATTCAGCTGTGGCTGGTGATCTCTCACCTCCTTTCTTTGAACCTTGAGTCTATAAATCTGAGCTCATTTGTAGAACAGAAATATCTGTTCGTACTGGCTGATAAAAGTATTGTTTCTCTGCCAAAAAGCAGTGCTAACAGGGCATAGCTCCAGGGCCACAAGGAGCACTGGTGCAGAAAGCTGGAATTCTCAGCACACAAATGCTGAAACTGTCCCCTTCTTGCAAAGAACCAGAAGCAATGGGCTGCGTGGCCTCCATGAGGCACACACACAAGACTCAAAGAGCAATCAGCAAAGTAACCCATGTGGGAAATCTCAGAACAGCAAACAGGTGTGGCGATTCTATGACACCATCCAAAAACATTACCTAGAAAAGATGCTTTTTTTTTTTTTTT
>NW_011440384.1:0-1384 GCF_000754665.1 Bison bison bison | reverse complement strand
GGGGAAAAAAAAAAATCTCTGATGATAATGATTTGGATAATACTGGCTTAGTTAATAGATCTTTTCATTTGTACTTAATCTTTGCTCTTATAAAATCAGAGATTTTTTTTTTTTCCCTACTGATATGAAAAGGGAGAAAACTCACTTTCATGTGAATCTTCACCAGATGGCAATAATTCAGCAAAGAGTTATTGAACACTTACTGTGTGCCGGGCAGTTTTGGGCACTTACAAATGACACAATCACTACCTTCATGAAGTTTACCTTTTTCTGAGTGAGTGATCTACCAGTGAAATAGTTTTTTTAGGTAAATAAATATCTGACACACCTTAGATAATGATACCTGTTACAAAGAAGACAAAACAGATAATGGATTTAAGTGGGTGACTCTCCTTAGATATGCTGCTAAAGGAAGACCTATATGAGCAGCTGATACCTGAGCTAAAACCTGAATGAGATCATGGTTAAAAAGCTTGTCTTCAAAAAAACTACTATGATGGTATAGTTGTATATCCTTTCAAAGGCATTCATTCTGTTTGGATCTTTATTTTAATGGTTTTCAAGCAGAGAAGAAGGGTAACTAAGTTTCCCAGGTGATTTGGTTACCTAGTTACCTAGTTTAAGATTTAGAATTTACCTTGGTAAGAAATGCCATTGATATATTTCTCACCATGGACCCTTTTATGTATTCTTGCTAAGGAATTCTAGACTATTTCACAAGGACATTCTTCTAGAAAAATGATGAAAATTGATATTGGAAGATATACAGCTATTTTTCACCAAAATTTCACAGTAGTTAACAACAAATAAAAACACTGTCCCTTTTGAAATATATGAAGTGTGATTAAACAGTTTAAAACACCTTTTAACAAACATGCTATAGTTAAATGCTCAGTGTAAAATTAGTCAAATGAATTTGCTTAAGATCTGAATTTAATGATGAGGGGTCAGATAATATTGTGCAATGCCAATATATGTCAGGAAAGATATGGGATGTCCATAATTCTGGTATGAATCTAACTGACTTTTCACACTTTCTAATTTATGTTTGATTTTTAGGAAGGCAAAAGTGACTTTAGAGTCTAGTCTGTAAACTGTTTAATAAGAAAAGTAGTATCTTATATAGTATGCCCCTAACCACACTCAAATTGAAATATGATGCATCTTATTTTCTTATGCAGTTCACACTTTGTTAATTGGTTAGAAAACATCAAATTGCCCAAAGGCACACTGAAATGTGTGGTGAAACCAGATTATAAATTCCCAGGTCCATCTTCTATTCAGTTTCTTGTGTTTTGAAAATATAGTGGGGTGAATTAACATTTAGTTTCTGGCAAAGATATTTTAATTAAATTAACATCCCCAAATTTTAGATTATTTCAGT
>NW_011440383.1:0-1384 GCF_000754665.1 Bison bison bison | reverse complement strand
CTATTTCCCATGAAGTGATGGGACCAGATGCCATGATCTTCATTTTCTGAATGTTGAGCTTTAAGCCAACTTTTTCACTTTTATAAAAAGCAAAATACTAAGAGGTTTTTTGTTTTGTTTTTATGCAGTTTTAATACAGTTATTTGGTGAATACCCTCTAGTGAATGCCAAAGTATTGTTCAATTGGTTTTATTCTTTTAGAGTTTTGCCAGTGTTTGAAATAAATGGGTTCTGGGGATAATTTTTTAAAATAGTTTTTATTATAATGGAATTGGATTTATAGTTTAAAAATGAGGTTGATTGAGGATTATTAGAATTTTTATCATCTGCAGGAATTACAAGGTGTTAACTCCTTCAGCAAATTAAAACCATAAAGAGTAATTTATGTATGTTAGTATTTTTTTAGTTTTCATCATTGTTTAACGTAGCTCATTATTTTCAGGTAATGGAAAAGGTGGAGAATCAATTTATGGTGGTTATTTTAAAGGTAAGGCTTAATATTTTATGGTCTTTTGTCTCATTTCTGATATAAAGCAAGTTTGATCATGTACTTTTAATGAGAAGAGGTTTACTTATAGTTCACTTTTTGCATGAAACTAATGCTGCATGAAAATACTTTATTTGCATGAACTTGGGGATAAATTATATTGTAATATATAACTTTTAATTGACAAGATTAATTAAGGCTAACTTTATGGTTAAACATGACTTTCAGCATGGAGGTTAGGCAACTATATACATGAAAACTCCTATCTTCCTGCCTAAAACTGTCAACATATTCTTTTGTTTATAGAGAATGTGGTCTTTTGCAAAATGAAAAGGTAAGAGAACGAAGCTCAGTAACACAAACTCCAACTCTTTTCCCTTGCACCCTTCCTAATAAATTTATGGAGAGTCTGGGTCAGGTTGTGACTGGATTTCTTATATTGCTTGAAGACTTGGAAAACTCTGTATACTATTTCATCCATGCACCTGTATCTTTTTTTCTTTTTCCAATGGGTTATTATTTCCACGTCAGGGTGAAGAGTCTAGTTTTTTTTTTCTTTTCCCCTCTAAGCCAAACAGTGTCTTTGAATAAAAGTTGGTATTTCTTCCTTTCTCAAAGGTTTGTATGTTTTCTTTTGTATAGTAGAACTATATGATTGTGTTTTATTCCTACAGTAGTATTTGCATAAACCTAACTATTACACTTGCCCCAAAAAGCCTTAGAAAAGTCAGTTGCAGAAATTTATAATGGGATCCAGTATTACTAGGTTTTAATGCCATGATAGCTTCAGTGTTATAATAGTCTTTTATATTTCTTTTGGGGAAAAATGGATTACTACTCTTTTTCAGAAGCCTGTTCCCAAGGTAATCTTTTTTTTGTTTTTGTTTTTTAAGTTTT
>NW_011440382.1:0-1384 GCF_000754665.1 Bison bison bison | reverse complement strand
TTTTGCAATTTGTGACTGAAAGAGTCCAGACTAATACACAGACAGACCCCACCTCGGATCTATTGACTCTTGATTCCCATTGATGGAGTCCAGGAATCTGGATTCTTCAAGAAGCTTCTGAGGGGGTTCTGATAAAGGGTCACTACTTTATCAATCATTGTGTGGACATCATTGAGATCCTTGTCCAATGATGTACAGACAAAAGTGATCCTTCCATATGTGGCCATTATATGTCAGAACTCTGTACATGGTCTTGACCCTCACAACAGCTTGATGAAGTACAGGTTATTCTTCCTATTTTACAGATGAGAACACTGAGGCCTAGTGAGGTGGTGAATGAATGTATTCAAGGGCATACAGCTAGTAGGCGACAAATCTAGGCGTACGAGTCTCTGAAGTACATCCTTTTTCTACTACTCTACGTGTTCCAGAGGGGCTGTGCAACAGGCTTAGAGCCTCCACACCCAGTGTTGGAAATGTCCTCTCTCTTCAGAAGCTCTTTCAATAATCAGAGCCTATCTGAGTCACTTAGTGTCCTGTGGCCACAGTAAGAGAGGACTCCAATGTGATGGGCCTGAGCAACAAGGATAATTTATTGTACTACACTCTAAGAAGCCCAAAGTAGGATGATTCCAGGATTGATTAATTTGGGGGCTCAGTGTAATAAGCAAAGGTTCAGGTTCTTTCAATTTTTCTTGTCTGTCTTCTTCAGGAGTGACAAGGCCTTCCGTCTGACTCTCTTCTTGGCTACAAGATAGCTGCTGCACTTCCAAACATGACAATGTCCAGCACAGGGAGATGGTCTGAGTCTTCCTATGTGTTTCTTTTTGTCTGTAAAGAAAATGGTTCTGAAAAGCCACTGGTCATTGGTCAGAATTACATCACACATTCAGACTTAGTTCAGTTGTTGGCAAGAAGGGTGGGGCATTGTGATAAGCTTGGACCAATCATGATGCACCGCGAGTCTGGGCTGAGTGGATACCTGAACAGTAGAGGGCTCTTCGAGAAGGATGGAAGGGGAGGAAGTGTGTTGGGTAGTGTCTGCTCCACGATTCCTCCCCAATTCCCTGGATTTTCCTCCCTGATTCTGGGCCCAGGCTCCAGAGACATCCTTCTTTTCATTAGTCATGATCTTTGCAGGAAGGTCGACTTTCAGATTTCAAAATCCTCCCCATGGCTTCCTCATCCTCCCCTCCATTCCCCTCCCAGAGCTAGCAAGGTGTCCTAAAGAAACACAGGACTTACCCGCCAACATCCAGAGATGCCCCTCCTGGCTTTACTTCCCTTGCTCTCTGTCAGACTAATGCTAGCTCACTAGGTTGCCAGAAGGAGTGGTACAGCATGTGTGGTTGTGGGCCTGTGTCACTGCATGCCCATCACCCAT
>NW_011440381.1:0-1384 GCF_000754665.1 Bison bison bison | reverse complement strand
TTTGTTTCAAAAAAAAAAAAAAACTGGGAAAGAAGGAAAAAAGAAGGGAGAAAGAAAGAAGGCAGGAAGAAAAAAGAAAGGTTTCTCTAGGTCATGGGGGTTCGGGGAAAATTAATCATGACTTTTACTATTTTAGCTGAAAGTGTCTTCTTTGGACACATAAAATTATAGCATTATTATTCTATATTATTGCTCTGTTGTATTATTACATTTGCATCTGAAAATTTAGCTTTAATATGAATTATGTACTTTATAATTTAATGATTATTTATTATATATTTGGTTTTAAATGTTTATGTTCATGGCTTCTTATTTAAGACCTGGTCATATTAAATACTACCCAGTCAGTACAACTGTCTTTTGTGATTCCCTGGAAACCTGTAATTTAAGTTTCAGTAGAAAATAAAAGATGATCCTTAGTTTCTGAGAGCATGACGTTTTTACACGTATGTAATAAAGACAATCTTTTCTCCTTACATACTTTCACTGAAATAGGACTTTCTACTTCCTGTCCCTACTTCAGGGACACCACTTCCTGTGCAGCTCTCCAAGAGCAATTGAAGATATCCTTCCTAACGCCTATTGCACGCATATTCTTGCACAAAACTCATTTCTCCTTTGAAGTTTGTCCCATCTAGCTTTGCTGTCCCCTTACTTTTTATTGATGATTGTCAACTCCTGAACACTCCTCCATGTTCACCGAGGACTCAGGCATGTTCTGTTCCTGAATCAAATTTATTCCATCACCCGGGGTGACTTCAGTGACCATAAGGAGGATTCCACCAACACTATAGCTTCCCAGAAACTTGAGTACCTCAGTTTCAAACACGGGCATCTTTTACTCTATCATCAGATCATTCCCATGGCCAGGTACCAGACTATATAGCACTTGGAACCAGTCTCTGTCTGAAATCTTTATATATAAAACTCCATCACCTACTAGTCTCTTTGCTTTCAAACTGCCCTCCTTCTACTAATGTGTCCTGAGACTTAACATGATAGCCAGGCCTTCACCCTATTGATTCTCTCAGTTTATTTGTTCCCCTCTTTTCCCACTGAAGCTGGGCCCCTGTCAAACCCTTGAACTTCAGACCCAGCAGCACACACGATCTCATTCTTCTCAAGGACCTGCCTACAAACTCCCTACCTAGATGTCTGTCTTGCTTCCCTAATCCAGCTTCAGACAGTGGCTCTGGCCCCTTACCTTTGGAGACCCTCATAAACTCCCCTATTTGGCTTACTGAAGTCACTTCTCCACTTCACTTTCAGCTCGAAACATTCACCTGCTTTCAGCGTCTACCTCCATCTACTCTGTGGGCATGGCCTCACCTCATGTGGAAAAGGGAGGTTTGGGTATTCATGTAAAGTCAAGCTCACTCAAAGA
>NW_011440380.1:0-1383 GCF_000754665.1 Bison bison bison | reverse complement strand
TCCACTACAGGATGGAGAGTGGGCTTGTCCAAAACACCTCATCCTGCTAGTTATGGTGACCTACATCTTCCCAATAAAATGCAGGCACCTTACATGGCTCAGGATGGTAATAAAATGGATTCAGCAATTTGTATAGTTCTAAAAAGCACTGTCAAGCCCCATCAAAGACAAACTAAAATGGTTAGATACTTGGGAACAACCCAATGATTTCTGAGATGAATGAGTTAAGACTCAACAGACATGATACTTGTGATGAAATCAGGCCTTCTGGAAGGGAATGAGTTGTGGTCTGCAAGAACTCAAAGATATTTTGGATCCACTGTAAAGCTTGCTAAAAACAAGAAATTCTTTCCTAAGAGGACTAAAGAAGTTGCGCCGTATTTAAAAATCACTGTCAACTTTACTGGGATTTAGAATAAATATTTACAACTTTTTTTGCAATAAACAGCATTTAGATCTCACTTGTCAGGAAAATATTTTTTCATTATTAAAAAAGAAAAGTGTAAACGTGTTTCTTCTGTTACCTGTTTCAAACATTTAACATAAACCTCTTCAGAAATTTCATAGCGTAAAAATAAATAAACATGCAAACTCTTAAGAACAACTTTACATTCTTTGGGGAAAAAAAAACCAAACGGGAAAGCAAAGTATATATGTAATCAAGAGTCAGAGTTCAAGTCTGAATTTAGCCAATAAAGGCAAATGATCTGAAGAGTTATTTTCATTTGGAAGTCCATTAACAGTCCATAAGTCTTGTTCTGTAAGAAGTGACAGTCTGGCTAGAAGTTTCAAGCCACCAACCAAAGCAACTTCAGCTCCTACATTAAAAAAGCACATACATATTTAGTGAAATAACAGGTTGTACGTTGACCCCAGAAGTCTTTAAAAAAAATGATATGTAACTTGACACTGCCTTGGAAGTCTAATATGAAACAGTTTAAAATCTGGTTAGTTTTTATTGAGTTATAACCTAATTATAACACTCAAACAGCAGTCTCAGATGTTTGTTTTCCTATTTCAGATTTTTTTTTTTCAATTTCAAGTTCTACAAATAATCTTTAGAAGAAAATATCAATGTAACACATAAGAATGTTAAGAGTAATTTGAGATTGACAACTACCTAAGAAATTCACCCATCAACTTTTCTATAATTGTATAAAACCGAAAGACTAAGCCACATCTAAGTAGGACATTTATTAAGTGACTGCAGAATAAATTAGTATAATTTGGTCCCAGAGAGTTAGTACCCACAGAAGTGGAGTAAAAGGCTCTTGATGTTAACATTGGAGATGCTGGTCCACGGCACACTCCCGCCATCTAGTGGATATATATATATATATATATATATATTATTATGACAACTACCAGAACTAAATTACAAAT
>NW_011440379.1:0-1383 GCF_000754665.1 Bison bison bison | reverse complement strand
AGATCTAAGAAAGCTTTACAGAGGAGATGAGAAGAACACTGGATTAGAAAGATATGACTGAAATAACCTTACAGATACCTATAGGCATATAAGCAAAGTTGAATTTAAATAACTCCACTGTTATCCAACAGATATTTATAAATCATGTCATATTTTAGGCCTCAGGCTAAACACTGCTGATACTTTGATTAACATAACAGAGTTCCTCTCCTCAGAGAGCTTCTAGATGACTGGCAGATATGGGTAATTAGGGAAACCAGCAATTTAGATTTATTTCTACAGATGAATGGTAAGCATTAGGTCTGAGTTACTTAGACCAGTTTGGGGAGTCTTGGTATGAAGTGAGGTGATATTTGAAGTGACTTGAATGGAAATAATTCAATAGACAGCAAGTGTAGATTAAAGAAGAGAATGTAGGAATGAAACAGAAAAGATTCTGAGAGAAGGCAGTAAAAGAGGTAAGGTAACAAAAGCAGAAGAATAACGGTAATATAACACACAGGGAAGGAAGGAGTTTTAAAAGTGGATAGTGTCACTTTAGGAACTATATAGGACAGACTGAAACTACAGGACCTGCAATTCAGAATTCATTAATGGCCTCTGAGGGAGGTTTTAATGGATTATTAACTCAAAATCAAAGCATGATAAATTGGGGCATAAATGAGACAGAAATTAAAATTAGCACAGTGAAAGCCAAATGCCCTTCTGAGTAATCCGTTGGTCAAGAGTGAATGAGAAACATTTGAGGGTGAGACAGAATTGAAGGAACATTTTTTGAGGATAAAGATGATTTGACATTTTGTGGATTGAGAGAAGGATGAAGAGAAGAGGATGAAAGGGATAATTCCAGAGTTTGAGAAGATAACTTACAGACATAGCTCCAGATCTAAAAAGGGAAGAGATACAGACTCAAGAGTAACAGGTTAGCCATTAAGTAGAATAGGGACACATTTGGTTTACTCTTCATCTATCAGAAGATGATAGACTGGGTGTATGGATAAAGTTGTGAGAATGGAGCAAGGAAGGCAAGAGCACACAGACCACATGAGTTCTATTTTTCTCTAAGTTTGAGGATTAGGCTTTATGCCAAAAGTGAGGAGGAGGGCAGGTGGGACCTGTGTAAGAAAAATATTTAGTATGATTTGGGATAGCTGCTGTGAAGAGTGAGGAAGGGAGCCACCTACAGATCAGGAAAAAGTTTCAGTAAAATAGCAATATAAAATGGGGCATGCTAGCCTGGAAATAGACTAATTTTGTTATTACATTTCTCTGCTTTCATACTTCTCTACACTTAGCATGTTTTACCTTCATAATGAGACAGTAACTGTCACTTCTCTTTTTGAATATGGCTTTGGCGTTTTTTTTTTTTTTTTTTTCTTTTTT
>NW_011440378.1:0-1385 GCF_000754665.1 Bison bison bison | reverse complement strand
GCCTGGAGAATCCCAGGGACAGGGGAGCCTGGTGGGCTGCCGTCTCTGGGGTCGCACAGAGTCGGACTTAGCAGCTCAGGTACTGAAAATTAAAACTGAGACATTTAACAATATTTGTTTATTAATTCATTTGGAATAAAAAGGATAAACATTCTTGTAACATAGGCAGAATGTGAGCATGTTTCTGGAATAGATAAGCAGTCAGTCAGCCCCACCCCCTTCCCAGCATTTGGTGGGGGTCAGTGTTCAGGATTTGATTCATGGAGGTCATTTTTAAAATGCAAGTTTCTGTGTGACGTGTTGAAGTTTTTTCGGCTGTTTATGTTAAATGTGCATGTGACCCAAAGATCATTTTCCAAGGAGACTCTACCCTGGGGAAGAGGCTGAGGAGGTTAATACAGAGGGGAGAAAGGCCTAGAAAGGGAGACAGGGACAACCAGCACCCTCTGCTGGCCTTTCGCTGGGGCTGACCTGATCTGCTGAAAGCTGTTTCTGATCCTTGAGGTTTCTGCCCTTCCTCTCTCCCATTTGGCATGAGTGCTAACTCCAACAGGACCCTGAGCCTCATTTCCAGCTCTATTCTTGCCTTTTCCCAAATTTCCTCCAATTCACACCTGAAGCCCAAATTGTCTGCAGAGCTGATGAGCTGGGAGGCGACGCTAGAATTTGCATCAGCCAGAGAAAGAAATCACTGTAATTACGGTAATGGAATTTAATATAAAAGATTGTTACCATTAATGCAAAACTGAAAGGGCAAAGAGGCATCCCAAGGTTGGAGAAAGTAAGGAAATTCCAGAAAAAACATCTGCTTCTGCTTTACTGACTACACTTTGTGTGGATCACAACAAACTGTGGAAAATTCTTAAAGGGGTGGGAATATGAGACCAATTTTTATAAGCCATAATTAAAAATAATATGTGGTATTGTATTTTACTGTTGTTTTAGTACTGTTTGTATTTCCTGAAATGTTAGCTATACCGTAGGGGGGAAAAACATGAGTCAATTTTCTTGGCAAGACATCATGGTAACAGAACCACTGCAACAAAAGAGGACTTGCAGGACAGTATTTGGGTAATCAGTTTAATGCTAATCTAAATGATTCTATTTCTCTGCAAACTTCATTATTTCCACATCAAGAGTCCCTCTTTTGTACATAAGAAACAGGCAGTATGCAAGCATATACCTAACACTGGTAAAACACCACCCCCCCGCCCTGTGCCAAAACAGAACACATATTACATATTCATTTATTATTTTTTAACTACTCAGAGATAGTTAAAAATACCATAACATTCACAGCTTACAAAGAAACTAATTTTTTTACTTGTCTGAGGGAAAAAACCAAAGAAATCTTTTCCTTAAACTCTTTAAAGTTTTCTGTAGTC
>NW_011440377.1:5318-5615 GCF_000754665.1 Bison bison bison | reverse complement strand
TAATAGAACTTGGTGCCTGATGTGATGTAGGAAAAACATTTCTACTGATTTTGCTGTCAAATATCTTTTAATAGTAGCAAAACTGTAGCTCTTGAAATTTAACTTGAACTTACTGGTTTGAGGTAAAGGATGAGAGGAAAATATGTAAAACATGATCATTAATACTATTAAAAATTTTTGTAACAATAACCAAAATCCAACCAGAGAAAATGTAAAAGGGACAAAAGTCAAATCTTATTCTTAGCTTTAAAAATTGACTCTGCAAGTACATATGAGAATCATTTAATTTGACAGATG
>NW_011440377.1:0-1386 GCF_000754665.1 Bison bison bison | reverse complement strand
TCCTGCAAGTTCAAGAGACCTGTGTTCCATCTCTGGGTCAGGAAGATCCCCTGGAGAAAGGAATGGCTACCCACTCTAGTGTTATTGCCTGGAGAATCCCATGGACAGAGGAGCCTGGCAGGCTACAGTTCATGGGATGCAAAGAGTCAGATGTGGCTGAGTGACTTTCACCTTCTCTTCTTGTATGGATGAAGGAGTTTAGGCCCAGAGAAACAAATGCTTTGCACATGCATCCTGCCAGTGGCTCAGCTCTGTGGGACTAGAGCATGCCCTTGGCTTTGGGTCTTTTCTCTTTGTTACTGTACCATGCAGGGTTTCCATAAACATCTATTTTAAACAATTCCAGTTTCAAATAATGCTGGCCTTAGCATTGGGACCCAAAGATAGCTATTTTCCCCATCATGGCCTCCTGTCTACTCTAAATTGAAGATCATAGGATTGAGAATGGTTAAGAGGGTACCTCACAGGCACAAGTATCAAGGGCTTTGTTGAGGACCCTGACAGGTATATCTGTGATAAGCTACATGTTCCATGAAGTTTCTCTGTATACCCTAAATACCAGATAATCGGTCCATCACTTATTAGGTGTTCCAGGTATATAAAAATATAATAATAAAAATATCTGTTGAAAAAAAACAAGAATGAGAGAAAAAAACATATTGTATTTTCTCAAACTCAGTATACCAGTATGCATAGGATTGTGGATGTCTGTGTATGCAGATCATATTTTCTTCTCTTCAGTAATAAGAGTAATATATATTAGCCTCTCAGCTGACTAAAAAGAACTAATAATTAGAGTCTATCCTCATATGAAACAGTAATTTTTCCCAGAAAAAATAACTTTATAAAAATATTTTTACATCTGTTTACATTCTTAAAAGTGCATCTTACATCTCTTATCTCATTTAATTATCACAATTCTGAGAGGTAGACAGGACAAGTAATTATATCTCCTTCTATAGATGAGAAAATTGATACTCAGATTACGGAATTTTGTCCAAGATACTGTGCAGTTCTAGCTACTCTGGAAAGCATCTGCCTCAGTAAAACTGATCTGATTGTCTATTAATAACCTCTGTTTACAAGTTGCAAATGCCAGGCATTATAAAAGCTGGACCTAAGACACCGTGGCTCCCCAGGTGGCTCAGTGATAAAGAATCCACCTGCCAAGACAGGAGACACAGGAGACACAGGTTCAATCTCTGGGTTAGGAAGAGTCCCTGGAGGAAGAAAGAGCAACTCACTCCAGTGTTTTTGCCTGGAAAAATCCCTTGGCCAGAGAAGCCTGGCAGGCTACAGCCCATGGGATAACAAAGAGCTGGACACAACTGAGCATGCACGCATATGCAAGACATCATGCCATGTTGCTGAGTTTAGGATTAGCTC
>NW_011440376.1:0-1386 GCF_000754665.1 Bison bison bison | reverse complement strand
GCTGCTGCTGCTGCTAAGTCACTTCAGTCTGTCCCTGGTATTCTTCAGGCAAGAGTACTGGAGTGGCTCGCCATTGCCTTCTCCCGACAAAGCCCTACAGAAGGTGTGATTTCTTATCGTGTCAGCCTCCCAGATCTCTGCCTGCAGGATCTGATGGGAGGGAAGAGGTGAAAGACTGTTTTCTCTTGCTCTCAATTTAGACAAGCATGAGAAAATGTAAGTGGAGCTAGATCCTTTTGAATCATTTACCAGAGATGGTCACTGTTTTTCTTTGTCTCTTTCTCTCTTGAGATGTTTTTCATAGGAGCAAGAATCATAGGGCAGAACACAGGCAGAGACCCTCTAAGTCTGCCTTTGGACCCAATCACACCAACTTTTGAATCAATGGTCTCAATAAACTGGCATCAATTAAACACATTTAACTGTGGGTCCTTTATGAAAAGCCAGATAAAGTTTTTTTCTTCAGTGTTATTCTATGCTCTGAGGAGTTTGCTTTATGTCTAGTGAAAATATTCTCTCTGGTCTCTGCATTACGGAAGGTATATTTGCTGGGGTGCATGTGTTGGCCAAGGAAATTGACTGGAGTTCCAATACTTGAAGTCATAAGCAGCACTCTTTTTGTCTGGCTGTGTCAATTATTAGGGGAGTTTGTCATAAGGGGTTCCAGTTCTTAAGGGGCCTTTGTTATCTCAACATTTGTTGCTTGTTAGTGCTAGAATAGTCCAATTCCTCTTGCACTTCCATGATGTCATTAACTAGCAACTTTATCCCTGGAGGCACCCCATGTTTTTGTTTGACACCAGAGACACTGTGTTCACTGCACCATGCTCAACACCTACATCAATAAATGACTCTTACTTTCTTAGACTAACATTGGAAGTGAACTTTCTAAATCTTGTAAGAATACTAGCTTGTGAGACTTGTCTTGCTTCTTTGATTAGGCCATACTAAAATGCTTATTGGTTTGAGTTCCAAGTTGAAATCAACATATTAGCCTCCTCATCAATGTCCTAATGATGGATCTTTTAAATTGGCTATATTTAAAAGGAAACATATTTTTTGAAAGCTCTCATCATAAACAGCTGCCCCATTGGTACTTATGAGAGATCAAATCATAAGGAGAAAATATATTATGACTGGTCTTAAAGAACCTTTTATTAAAAGAACAGAAATCCTACTTAAACAAAAGCTAATATATAAGCTCCTCTTCTTAAAATTTGCCCCAATACCTCAGTATTTTACCTGACCCTCCTACAAAAATCTGGAAGTAATTCAGCTGGAGGACAATAATCAATGGCTAACAGAAACCCACTCCAGTGTTCTTGCCTGGAGAATCCCAGGGACAGGGGAGCCTGGTGGGCTGCCGTCTATGGGGTCGCACAGAGT
>NW_011440375.1:0-1387 GCF_000754665.1 Bison bison bison | reverse complement strand
GTTGCTGGGGGGTAGCAGTCCCCAGCCGTAGTCCTATAACTTACTGTTAACTTAAAAGTCACATTCAGCTTTCTTATTGCTTAAAATTCTCATCAATCTGATATTTCATAGGCAGAGATCAATATGAAACAGTAGCAAAGAATTCTTTTGTAATCTTATTAACACTTTGATTATTTCAAGAATGGGTAGTTTTTTTTTATCTGGAATTAAAAAGGATTTTTTCCTTGAAGTGTGTAGGCAGTATACTCTTAAGTGAACATACATTTTAGGACCTATTTGAATAGCTTGTAGTAAAACAAAAAAAAAAAAATTATGTTAAATAATGTTTCTTTCACAAATATAAAGTCTTTATATTTCCTTTTTGTGCTTTATTTAAAGTACTGCTAAAGAATGCCATTATGTTACTAATTTCCATAAGCAGAGCTCTCCCTGGAAACATACAGACATATGAGATATCATTTTAGGTTTATTCTGCTTCTCCTGGAGCTCTTCAGCTCTTTATGCATGAAAGCTGAATCAATTATTCATTCATTTATTCAACAACCATATTGATAACAAAAAAAGCAAGAAAATCAGGTAAAATCAAGTTTTTCAAAAATATTAAGTGAAAAGAGCAAATTGTAGCAAAGATAACATATAAATGTGATGCCATTTTTAGAATTTCTTACTCAGAAGTTGTATCTATCGTTTCATTTGTTTAAATAAAAAACTGAGGCAAATATGGCAAAATGTTAACATCTGTTAAATCTAGGTAATCCAGTATTTGAGTATGTTTCCTTTTTTCTACACTTCTGTGTACATTTGAAATAGTTCATAATTAAAGCATTTTTAATTTTTTATTTAACAAAATGGGCAATATGATAGGGAGTGACCAGCCACTTCAGGTTGGTTGATCAGGGAGGTTCTCTCTGGGGAGGTAACATATTGAGACCTGAATAACAGGCAGGAGTTAATCACACAAAAAATGTACAGATAGTATTCCAGACAGAGAAGTAGCTACTGCCACAGTCCTGAGACAGAAGCATGACGTGTTCAAGGAGAGAAGGCCATTTAACCTATCTGGTTATAAAACCAACAATTATGCTGTGGAGGTAAATGATCTTCTAGTCTCTGAATACTTAAAGGAAGCTCACTATTTTCGGACTTAGTTTATTCTTATACAGAGTTGTTCCGTGTAGGGACTTATGGACTAATTGTGATAATGACATATCAAAAGCACACAGAAGCTGGCCTGAGGAGTTTCTCAGTGGTCAGGTCAGAGACAGTTTGAGCACTAGCAACTTAAGGAAGTGATCAAAGTTGTTATTATGAGCCTCTATGATGTGATGCAGTAAGAAGTCCCCAGCATCACATAACAGAGAAGGCAATGGCACCCCATTCCAGTACT
>NW_011440374.1:0-1387 GCF_000754665.1 Bison bison bison | reverse complement strand
ATTCAGTGTGCAAGCTCTGGGAGTTGGTGATGGACAGGGAGCCTGGCGTGCAGTCCATGGGGCCGCAGGGAGTTGGACACAACTGACTGAACTGATAACTGATGCGATGGTTGGATGGCATCACTGACTCAATGGACATGAGTTTGAGCAGATTCCGGGAGATAGTAAAGGACAAGGAAGACTGGCGTGCTGCAGTTCATGGGATTGCAAAGAGTCGGACATGACTTAGTGACTGAATAACAACAATAACCGATGAAGCCCTTTTAACTGGTGAGCATATTGTACAAATATCTATAAAGAAACCCTAACAGACAGAAAAATACTGCAACATTTTAGATTAAAATGTATTAAAGTTTCAGGTCCCATTCAATTGCAACAATGATATCAACATCTATGTCTTAAAAAAAAAGTACGTGTGTCCGGCTGTAATACACGTTAGGAGGCGCAGAGTGAATTGACCTGGCTGAAGTCATTAGGAGGGCTTCCAGGAGAAAGGCATGCTTTGCCTGAGATGTGAAGAAGCACAGGAAATGCTTAGGTCAAGGAGGGAGTGAAGGTGAATGGTGACAGACATGGAAGTATTGGGTTGGTCAAAAAGTTCGGGTTTTTCCACCCAAGGTAACAGAAAAACCTGCATGAACTTGCTGGTCAACCTGCTTCACAGGGGTGAACAGCGTGTGCAAAAGCTCTGGGCAGAACAAAGCAAAACCCTTACAAAGGCTGGATAAAGGTCAGCGTAGGGGAGGTGGTACATGTTAGGGCAAAGACACCATGTAGGGAACCCATTTCAATACTGATGAACTACTAGTTATGCATATGCTTCTTTTAAAAATCTTTTCATTGTAAAGTTTTTAGCCTAATAAAATATTTCTTAAGAGTAACTTATATTTGCTATATACATAATAGACAATTGGAATAGTGTCGCATATTCATGAAGATCTAGGTTTATTGTTTGAACTCAGGAAAAAAGGTCAATTCAAAAATATGTCTTGAAAAATTTATACCTAAGAATCTAACATCTTTGTTCTGATGAGCTCCAAATGATTTTCTATACTAACTAAATTTATTTTTAACCAAAGAAACTATGAGCTGCAGAGAGCTCAAATAAAGTTATAGAAAATATAAATGTCATGCTCAAAGTTTATGATGTTTTCTCATTGAATATTTCATCTTTTCCACCCAAAACAATTTGCTTAGTTCATATTATTTTTCACTTGATTAAAATGAGCTGTCATAATTTTCCTGATTGATATAACTATTCTACATTTTTACGACTGCATAGTGTTTATTTTTACCTTTTACCTTTTGCTGCTGCTGCTGCTAAGTTGCTTCAGTTGTGTCTGACTCTGTGCGACCCCATAGACGGCAGCCCACCACGCCCCCCCGT
>NW_011440373.1:0-1387 GCF_000754665.1 Bison bison bison | reverse complement strand
TTAAAAGCTTGCTTTTAATATTTAACCACCATGTTTTTAATGAGTGAAGTATTCCACTGTGTGTACATGTTATAATTTATTAAACCAGACTCCTATGAATTTATTTCTAGGTTTTTCCCAGTTTATTTCTAGATTATTTCCAGGTTTTATTTCTTCCAGTTTGACCACAGGAACTGCTCTTGTGCACACTGTTCACGTGCATCTTTGTGCACATGTCGAGAGCATTTCTATAAGCAAATTGTCTAAAGTAAAACAGCTAGATCGCAGGATACGTGCATTTAAAAAAATTTGAGAGATAATTACAAATCTCAGCGATTCTTCAGTTAAAAACATGTGAGAGTCTATTTTCTTCTGTCTTCCTCAGCTTAGTATGTTATCAAGTTTTATGATCTCTGCTGATCTGAAAGATGAAAAATGATACTTTGCATTTATTTTAATTTGCATTTTTAAGTTATGAGTAAGGTTGAGCATCTCTTTACTTTTATTATTATTTATTTATTTAATTTATTTACTGGGCCGTGCCAGGTCTTAGTTGCAGTATGTGGGATCTAGTTCCCTGACGAATTGAACCTGGGCCCCCTGTATTGGGAATTCAAAGTCTTAGCCACTGGACCAGCAGGGAAGTCCCCATCTCTTTACTTTTAAAAATCATTTGTATTTTTCTTTTTGAACTGTCTATTGATATCCTTAGCCTTTTTTCTCCCTCTCAGATTACTTAGTTTTTTCCTTCTGACTTATAAACGTTCTTTCTATATTGAGGAAAATAATCTCTTGATGTACTATAAAATGTTTTCTCCTAAGCAGATAGTTACATTTTTGTCTTTGTTTATAACTTTACATTTATGACAAACTTTCAACATTATTTTGTAGCAAAATTTGTCAGTGTTTTCTTTTAAGGTGTTTATGGCTTTATGACCTAGGAAGACCTTTTTGGTTCAGAGATAATAAGAATATTTTCCTATGATTTCTTCTACTATTTCTGTGATTTTACTCTTTTTGTGTGTGTGATAAAATTTTGGGCCCATGTGAAACTTATTTATTATTAGGAGTGAAGTAGGGCTGCAACTTAATTTTTTCCCAGAAGAATATCTGATTGTCACGTCACTGGTTGTTTTTAACAGTCAGTCTTTTTCTTACTGATTTAAAATGTAACCTATATCACTGTATTATATTTTCATATATCTTTGGGTCTATTTTTGGATTCTGTTCTGTTTCATTAACCCATTTGTCTAATCATATGCCATCACCAAACTCGTAATTATTATAGCTATTGAGTGTTTTACCCGCTCCAGTGTTCTTGCCTGGAGAATCCCAGGGACAGGGGAGCCTGGTGGGCTGCCGTCTATGGGGTTGCACAGAGTCGGACACGACTGAGGCGACTTAGCAG
>NW_011440372.1:0-1387 GCF_000754665.1 Bison bison bison | reverse complement strand
GCATTTAGAACTGAGGACAAGAGCACTGAGCATCCCCTTGGATACAAATTAGCCATGTGAAGAGTCTTGAGAAACTGCAGAGAGCTGGCTACATTCACTCACTCAATAAAGTACTGAGCATCCAACGTGTTATAGGACTGACAGATGCTGCAGATACAGTTATCAGAAAATGATGCAGATACTGAATATTGTGATAAAGTCTGCAATGTTCATGATAATTTGAAAATGGAATTTAAGGAGCAATTGCAGGCCTACAGAGGGATGAAATAGGAAGGAGGGAGCATGCTACCAAGAAGTCAGAAGGTCTCAGATTTTACCCTGCTTGCAAGCTAACAAATCAGCCTGCCACTGTTTCATGGATTCTGGTAGAAGACACACAACTCCTGTATCAGAGATGATGGGCAGTTTATTAAGCATAGTGATAGCAGTAGCTAGAATACCAGCAATTCTGCATCAGCCTCAATTTTTCCCCTAAGCCTAAAATTCCACAGAGCAGAACAAAGAGAACCAGATGTCACCTGCACATACAGTGGGTTGTATTACAGAAGAGGAGCCCTGGCCTTTAGGAACCCAATCTTTATGGTAGGCATGCCTGCCCTTTGCTTCAGCAGGAGGCACCATTTCTGTCTTCCATGGCTACTTGCTACACAAACATTGTTGAAGAGATAGTCCAGAATAAAGTGCAGCTGGTTTCTCTCTTGCAAGATGTGCAGAAATGCAAGAGAACCATGAAGGATTGTCTCCTAACGTGTGCTTGCCTGTGGAGCTGACATCTTTAGTGAATCTGGAGGATGAGTGGAAGTTTTCTAGTTGGACTGGATTGGGGTGAGCCTTCCAGAGAATGGTATGAATATGAGACTGAAGTACCAAACAAAAGAGCAAGGTTTATTCAGGATGCTGACCTTTAGCTGTAGGTCAGCAATCTGAAATGCAGACCACGTTGGAGAGTGGAGGGAAAAGAGGCAGGACCAAGTCTAAAGAGGCCTTTAGCATGCCATGCTAAGGAGACTGACCTTTGTCCCGGGGGTGATGATTTCCCAAAAAGCTGCCCTTTGGATGGGTTACCTGTGGAGCATTCTTTTCTATGATCCCCATGCCAGGTGCTACAGCAATTTATCTCACCCAATCTTTACAGGATTAGGTTAGGTATTGCTGTCCTCATTTTATAGATGAACAGAGGCTCAGAGAGGCTAAGCAGCTTAGTCGATTTCCCATAGCAGATATGTGACAAAAGCATGCTTCTCCTCTAAGTCTACTTGACTCAGAGTCCCTTGTTCTTAGCTCTCTGAGCGTTTTGTGAAAAGTAGAAGGGAAAGAGGAATAATAGCTAGAAGTGGACAGTTAGAACTACAGACAGATCTAACATGGTAGTTTTTTTTTAAAAAGT
>NW_011440371.1:0-1387 GCF_000754665.1 Bison bison bison | reverse complement strand
TAGTAGTCTTTTTTTTTTTAATTTTATTTTATTTTTAAACTTTACATAATTGTATTAGTTTTGCCAAATATCAAAATGAATCAGTTACTTTAATTTTATTATTGGTGTATTTGTATTTAAGATGAATTTCTTGTAACCAGTGTACAGTTGGGTGTTTTGGACAAGTTTGACAATCTGTATATTCTGATAGTCTCTATCTTTTAATTGGCTGGATTTGAATGCATCGTATTGCTTTATATATTCTAGATATCCACTGTGTTCTTTATTATTTCTTATTTGTTATGCTGCATTTTGTATTAAGTGAATATTTGTTAGTGTTCTATTTTATTTCTGCTGTCAGCTTGATTTACCATTGATTAATCTCAGGTTTATATTATGTATCATATCAAAGTTCATCCATAGTGCTATCTATTATGTAGCGCTTCTGCTATAAGGATGAGACCTCAATAGTAGTAAAGCTTCATTTCCTTCCTATTATCCTTCATGCTACTGCTGGCATGCGTTTATCTTCAGCATGCTTTTGAATATTAAAATATTATATGATATTTTTGCTTGAAAATAAATTATCTCCTATATAAATTATAAGCGAGAAAACAAAATTGTCTATTTTTACTCACATATTTACCATTTTGACCCTCTTTCCTCAGTGTTCAACATACAAGTTTCCATCTGTTATCTTTTCCTTCTGCTGAAGAACTTTTAATAGCTCTTTTAGTATAAAGATGTTACCAGTGAAATTGTCACAATTTTCATTTGTGGAAAAATAAATTTTTGCTTAATTTTCACTTTTGAATGGTATTTTCTTTAAAGAAAGCATTCCATTACATTTTTTGTTTGCAACATTTCTGATGGAAAGTGTGTGATAATTATTAGTTATCTCCTTTGTATGTAATATTCTTTTCTTCCTTTAGCTTTTATTCATGTTTTTCTTATCACATATTTTCTTCTATTTAATTATGATATGCCTTTGTGTATGTGTGTGTGTGAGGGGGTGGGTCTTATTTCTGGATGGGTGTTTATCTTGTTTGGAACTTATTCAGTTTCTTGAATCTTTTGATGTATATTTTCTTAAAATTTGAAAAAAAATTGCCCACTATTTAAAAAAAATATTCCTTCTGTCTTCTTTTTTTCTCTTTTATTTCTGGGACAATGATTTTTCATATGTTAGACCACTTTTTCAGGCTTTATTCTCTTTTATTTATATATATGTATATTATTATTATATGATGGTTTAATATTTTCAAATATTGTATTTTTGGTATGAGCTTTCATTTGAAAGTGAAAGTGAAGTTGCTCAGTTGTGTCCAACACTTTGCAACCCCATGGACTGTAGCCTACCAGGCTCCTCAGTCCATGGAATTTCCAGGCAAGAGTACTGGAGTGGGTT
>NW_011440370.1:0-1387 GCF_000754665.1 Bison bison bison | reverse complement strand
TGCGACCCTATGGACCGTAGCCTCTGTCCATGGAATTCTCCAGGCAAGAATACTGGAGTAGGTTTCCATTCCCTTCGCCAGGGGACCGTCCTGACCCAGGATTCGAACCCAGGTCTTGTGCCTTGCAGGCAGATTCTTTACTGGCTCAGCCTCCAGGGAAGCCGAAGCAGGTGAGATAACAGTGAAATTTCTAAAAAGAAGTCACCTGGAGATGGAGGTGAAGAACAATGTCGAATGAGAGATAAATTCTGAAATAGTTGTTACCACTTTCCACAGAAATCCTGGTGTTGTGATCACCCCCACATGCACTGAAGTTACCAGAAGAGCCCATCACAGAGTGGGATGAATATTGGTGTGAGGTGGCGATTGCTCATGAAATTAATCAGTCAATCTAAGAAATAATTAGAAAATTTTATTCAAGGCAAATTTGAGGATTATAACCTGAGAAGAGCATATCAGAAAGTTCTGAGAACGGTTCTGCCAGTTAGAAATCAAGGCACGGTTATGTAAAAATTTTTGAGACAGTGGACTGAACATCAAATGATGTATTATTGACTGTTTATATAATTCAGCTCTAAGCAACATCCTGGTGGGTCATATGACCCCTTAAAAGATCAAGAAGTAATGTTATCTCTTAAGGAGTTGCCTTGTTGGTGCTAGGAGAATGTTGCCATTTATACCTGCTCATGGGGGAGGTTTGGTCAATACACAATGCAAATACACCATAGTGTGGGGAGAAGGGAAGCCAAAGGGCAGAGAAGAATTTTATGTTTATATTTTTCTTGTCTTGCCATAAAATATGAATTTTGTCTCACTTGCTAAATGACACTCTGAGGGTGCCTATGTCTGTCCTGAACTTTGGGAGGCCCAAGACCAAAAGATATAAGTACTGGTTAGCCCAGCAAGCTGCCAAAAGAATGGTCTCCACCAGCTCCTACAGGATCTGAATCTATTCTCCAAAAATAGCAAAGTAGATTCAGAAAAGCAATGGAGCTAGGATGGGCCAGCACCATGATATCACTCCCAGCTCTGACCGAATACAGAATTTTGGAGCTCTCCATATGGAGATAGCAGACTAGACTGCATGTACATGTTGAACTATCCATATCACCATCTTCTTCAACACTTGTCACATCTGGCCTTGTTGGGTCAGTCCTACTACAGAAATACCAGGCTGTAGATTTGATAAGCTGAATATTAATAGACCAGAAGAGTCTAGAGCCTATTTAGCCTCTGCCTCCATTGGAATTCATTGGAGTAAATGGTAGAGCTAGTTCATTCTAATCATCCAAACTGAACATTTGTATCTCAAGAAAAAATAGATTGTGTTCTTAAATATATATATATATATATATATATATATATGATCACTGGCTTTTGAACAGAG
>NW_011440369.1:0-1387 GCF_000754665.1 Bison bison bison | reverse complement strand
GGGGATCTTCCCAACCCAGGGATTGAACCCAGGTCTCCCACATTGCAGGTGGATTCTTTAACAGCTGAGGCACAAGGCAAGCCCAAGAATACTGGAGTGAGTAACTTATCCCTTCTCCAGTGGGTCTTTGTGAGTTGAACCGGAATCTCCTGTATTGCAGGCAGATTCTTTACCAACTGAGCTTAATAAGGGTAGCTTCCTTTTTCAAAAGTAATAATATATTAGTTAATATTGGTTAATTTAGTTAATATGAATGGCATTTTATGCTCTGTGTGTATGTATATACTTGACATTTTTAGAATTAAGAAAATTGGAACTAAAATACAGTTCCATTAAGCTTTGTGCTGAATTTAAACTTTTTTGCTAATCTACAGCAACTTTTTAGGTCTACATGAGGTATATTCCAAACTTCCACAATCTTTGTATTGTTTTTACTTTTAAAAGCATCTCTTACCACCAAGGGATGTACTTCTAGGCATTATAAATACTACTAATTATGACACTATAAAATGAGAAATCCCTAATCAAAGAAATTAAATTCAAGATCTAAGTTTAACCTGGAAACTTGGGGTAAAAGTCTCAGGCCTCTTAGCATATCATGAATGAGAGTGTCCATTCCTAAAGTCAAATGACATCTTGTGAGTCAAAACTGTCCTATCTCCTCACCAATATTCTGAGTATCAGGAGCAGCCCCACTCCTGGGCCACCTGAGGGTACTGTGGTCCATTACAGCATCCTGTCCCAGAGCATGGTCCACAGTCTGCCCACCTCAAAGCAATATGGAACGTGTTGAAAAACGCATATTTGCTGGTCCTTACCCTAAACTGAATGACACAGAGACTCTGTAAACAATACCAGGAAACTGTATTCTAACCAAGCTCCTAAGGTGATGGGGAAACACATGGAAATTTGAGAACCCCTGATCCACTGAGGGCACCAGACCATCACTGACATTTGTCATCCCCTGACACTCAGAACTCAGCCTCCTCAAAGGTAAAGCTAGAGAGCCCTGGTAATGATGAATCCTTCGCACCCACAAAATGCTGGTTGTGCACTTGGAATTCTCTGGGATGTGATATCATGGTGAACAGGAATCATGTGGCTCCTGTCTGCGTGAAATTAGGGAGGGCAGGCAGTTGTGGAACTCTGTTTTCCAGGACCTCTGCCAGTGTGAAGACAGTCTGTCTAAGATGCTTTATTTGTTCCTCATCAAAGACAAGACAAGGGGGACTTTTTTATTATTAACTTGTAATTTATTTTTGGCTGCACCGGGTTTTCATTGTGGTGCACAGGCACTTGTGTGCGGGCTTTCTCTAACTGAGGCAAGTGGGGGCTACTCTCCAGCTACATTGGGCAGGCTTCTTGTTGCAGTGGCTTTTTTTTTTTT
>NW_011440368.1:0-1388 GCF_000754665.1 Bison bison bison | reverse complement strand
GTGTGTGTGTGTGTGTGTGTGTGTGTGTGTATACCTTTGACTCCATGTGAGAATGTTTTCAGAAAGAGTGGCTAAAGATCACTGCCCAAATGAAGCCAAATTGTATATGTCACAAGTATGCTATGAATATATACCATATTTGATATTTTCATAATAATTTATTTTAAAAGAGTAAAAAAGGATTATGATGTCTGAACTAAAATGAAAAGGCCATTGGGCTAGAAATCAAGGTCTGTAGGACCCAAGACAAGTCATTCAATCTGTCTACACATTACTGTTTCTTATTTAATATGTAGAATGTACCTAAGTTCCTTTCAGTATTATATTTATATATCTATCCAAGCATTATGGAACTAGGGTGTATATAAATAAATCCTAATAAGAGAAAGTGGAAATAAGCATGAACTACTGGTGCAAGGTTTCCATAAAAGCCAGACAGCAGAGTATGATGGAAACATAATGCCTGATGGTATCATTATCATTACTGTGGTCCAAACAACATTGCAATTTTTATCCTAGAAGGCCACTGTGGTCTTGCTAGGATATTAATATACTATTTTGCTATCCCCAGTGATAGTATTTTAAAAAATAGACATAGAAACAATTAGATCACATGTCTAAAGGAGTCAAGTCACCTTTATTGTTTTCAGTTTTTCAAAATATAATACCCCCATATGTACAATTTAAAAGCATTTAATTGCTGTTTTGTCTGTGAGATTAGGAATAGTCTGTACTGCATTAAAAGTTATAGTTTGTTAACAATGCCATGTTTTCAAGAGGAATATCATGGAACATGTGACAATAGTAAATACATAAATTATTACATAAATGAAATAAAATTGGTCTGTAGATAAGACTCTTATTTCACATGAAAGTGTCACACAGTTAAAATTATATCACGTCCTGAACACAGTGTAGGCATGTAGGCAGTAGTAAAATTAAAATGCTCTATCCATGTAATACATCACTCATTTAAAAAGTATAGTATTTAGCTCATTATCAATAATGAGAGAATCTACTTATAATCTCACAGAGTGCCAATATTCCTGTAATTATGATAATAATAATTTAGAATATGCCCTTTGAAAAGAATCTAGGACAGTCTACAAATAATAAACAATGAATAAATCAATCTGGGCTCACTGCCCAGATTATCACAAATATGTATAATGGACCAAAGAAAGAAAGAAATACTTGCAAGTACAATTGACTCCATGAGAAGGGCAAAAAAAGAAGAGTAATTGGATAAAACCATGGTCAAATATAAGTACAGGCCTCTCATGAATCTTTTTTTATAAAAAGCTATGTGTATCTGTATATTATGACTTTTTTCTTTAGAATTCTTTAGAAGTCCTTTTGAGATAAATTAAAAAAAAAAAAAAAAGCAG
>NW_011440367.1:0-1388 GCF_000754665.1 Bison bison bison | reverse complement strand
GGTCGCACAGAGTCGGACACGACTGAAGCGACTTAGCAAAAAAAAAAAAACAATTATGATCTTAAAAAGTAAATTTATGATTCAGTGCCTCCAGTTCTAGACTCTCAAAGTTTAAGGTGTACATAAAGTTTTCAAATTCCAAATGAAAACCTAAATTAAGTGTTTAAATCTGTATTTTAATAATATATGATTCTATTTATATAGCAATCTTGAAAAGGCCAAACTCGAGAGACAGAAATCAGATTAGTGATTGCCAGGGACTGTGAGTTGGGAAAGAGGAATGACTAGAAAGAGGTATGAGGAAAAATTTGGAGATGATAAAAATATTCTATATCTTGATTATGATGGTGGTAACAAAACTAAACATATTTGCAAAAACTCATTAAACTCTATAACTGGAAAGGATGAATTTTACTCTGTAAATTATATGTCAATAAAATTGATTTTCAAAATAAAGCATAAATTCATATTTGCTTTGGTTCATCCTACATTGTATGCAACATACCCACATGAATAATTATTCTACAATTTAGTGGTATTACACATTTTATATACAAGTTTGATTTTAAGGTGGAAGTTTCAATTTAGTGGATCCTTGGTGTTAAACAGTGTTTGACAAATGGTTACACCTACAGTGAAATTTTCCCCTATAAAGTAGTAAAACACACTGGTGTTATTGTAAAAATTTTAAACTGAAGGAAGTGGCCAATTAAAAAAACCACTAAGAAACAGAAAGTGCCAGATATTGTGGCTTTGGCTTCCTGTTCTAAAACTTCTGTCTCAGCTCTGATCCAAGAAACTTGAGTGCTTAAGCTCTCCTACCAGCCAGAAAACACTTCCAATCAGGAATATTAAAAACTTGCACTTTATAGGTCCTGGCTTAAAAATTGTTCAGCTCTTTCAGTAAATATGGTCCCCCCTAGTTTATTGACTTCCTCAGGCATCATCACCATTTCCTTCTCTTTTCTCTCATAGTGGCATGTTCATTTGAAAGCCAACATTTCTGGAGGTGTATAATTATAAGAAAATATTATGAGCAATTCTCTGGAAGTAAAAACCTGGAGAAGATGGATATCTTTGAGAAAAATATACGTGATTTAAATTGATCTATATTACTAAACATTACAGAATTGTACATTCTAAAACTACACATTACTAAAAGCAGTTGAATTTTGTACATGTAAATAAAGTTATTTTTTAAAGTTTGTAAAAGAAATTACAAAACAGGACAAAACTTGAATAGACTAGTCATCATGTGTGTGTATGTTAGTTGTTCAGTCATACCCAACTCTTTGCAACCCCATGGACCGTAGCCCACTAGGCTCCTCTGTCCATGGGATTCTCTAAGCAAGAATACTGGAGTGGGTTGCCATTTCCTTCTCCAGGGG
>NW_011440366.1:0-1389 GCF_000754665.1 Bison bison bison | reverse complement strand
GCTTTTTTATTTTTTACCTTTGTGAAGTAAGTGATAGTCTTTATAACGTTAAGAAAGGCCTCTCCTACTTCTGCCTTGTTGAGAGTTTTATAGTAAATCAGTGTTGGATTTTAAGAAATGCTTCCTGTGCATGGGTTATCTGATCATGTGCATTGCATTTCCTTCCATTTTCATGTGATAGATGACTTAATCGACTTCTGAATGTTGAAATAATCCTACATACTTGAAGTAAATCTCAACTTTGTTGTGCAAGTATTTTATTGTTGGATCCCATTGGCTGATATATTTTTGAAATCTAGCTTTAGTTTTCCTTTCGTGTAAGAGCTTCATCTGATTTTGTTATTAAGATAATGCTGGCTTCATAGATTGAATTAGAATGTGTTACCCTTGCTTCCATTTGGATAAGATTCTGGAGGTATGCTATTACTTTTTCATTAATTGTCTGATAGAATTCACAAGTGAAGTCAATTGGACCTACTACTTTCTATTTTGGAAGCTTATTAATTATTGATTCCATTGTGTCCTGAAAACATACTTTCTATGGCTTATGGTCTTTTAATTAGTGTGATCTGTCCTATTCAACAGTCCATATGAACCTTAAAATATGCATATTTTGCTATTGCAAGATATAGAATTCTTTCATTGTAAGTTACATCAATTGATTAATAATGCTTTCTAGGTCAATTTTATCTGTATTAGTTTTATGTCTATTTGGCATACCAATTACCAAAAAAAAAATAGACACAATTAAGAAAATATATATTAATAAGAGTGGATCTATCTGTCTCCTTCCAGTTCTGTTTTTCTTATTTTGTGAAATTCTGTTGTCAGGTGCATAGTAATTTAGGATTTTTCTTGGAGAATTGCCCTTTTTACTGTTATTTTACATTCTTCCTTATCTCTAATGATTAGCTTCATCTAAATTTATGTTGGGAAATAATTTAGCTACTAAAGATTTCTGTTTATAATTGTTATCAGGGTATATTTTTCTCCTTCCCTTTACTTTTATGTGATTCCTCACATTCAACGTGTCCTACTTCTAGACTATGCTGTTTTTAAATTCTAAATGAGATGACAAAAGCTAACTGAGTCTATGTTTAGTGAAGTGAGTTGTATAGTATAGTGTGCATTCTCAGTGGTGTCCAGCTCTTTGCAACCCTCTGGACTGTAGCCACCCAGGCTCCTCTGTACATGGAGTTTTCCAGGCAAGGATACTAGAGTGGGTTGCCATTTCCTACTCCAGGGGATCTTCCTGACCCAGGGATCAAACTGGGGTCTCCTGCATTGACAGGTGGGTTCTTTACCTCTGTGCCACCCTGAAAACCCAAATTCACTTTGTAGTGCATTGAGTTGTAGGAGTTGCTTATATATTTTAAATGTTAACCCCTT
>NW_011440365.1:0-1389 GCF_000754665.1 Bison bison bison | reverse complement strand
TGACACAATATCTGAGGGTGACAAGATGTAATCTCAGTAAAAACATCGGATCTGTCTGTTTATAGATCTAATAAATTATGGTGGAATTGTGCTCTTATAAATCCAGGCTGTCGAGGAAACCTAACAACTAATTCATCAGTTGCTCGTACAGAGGTCTGCTTCTCTGTTCCAATTGTTCACCGCGTAGATAACAAGGAGCCTTCCAGACCGGCTGGTTAAATGTCATTTGTTTCAGAGCTGTAACACGGCACGGATCATTGCTCACACATAGTCACCCAATTATATTAACCTGTGCAGCAATACGGTGTAATGACATGACATTAACGCAGCCGCTACAGAGGGGCGCCAGCTTCCCTCCTCGGAGAGAACCAGGAGCCACGGCTTCCCCCCAGCAGCTCCCTTTTCATTTAAATGCAAAACAAAAGCTCTAGAGTGGAAGGAGCAGAGAGTCACTTTTCTCTAGGAGCCTCTGAAATCTAAAATAGTCTAGGCTTTATCCACTGTCAGCTCTGGGGGGCTTGCCGGCTGAGTCTTTTTTTTCAGTGGCTCAATTTTTTCCCAAGGACAGAATTCCTCTCCCTACCTCCTCCAACCTTTGAAATTCACAGTTCCTTGTCTCCTGGGTGCGGTAGGGACGCAGGTCTGGGATTGCCCCAAAGATAGGGAACAATGCGATGAACTGAACTCCAGAGAAACGCAGAGAGCCCTGTTTACAGAAGTAAATGACAAGATGCAGAGTTCTTCTGGGGGATTATGGTACTTGGGGATATCTAGTTTCCTTTGTCTCGTCAGAGATAGAAGGGGAAGGCAAAGAGATCTAGTTGATTCCGAAGCCTGTGTTTCTCAGTCTCAGCTCTACTGACACGTGGGCTGGATCATTCTCTGCTGTGAGGGATGGTCCCTCTTCACTGATGGGTGTTTTGCATCATCCCTGTTCTCTGCCCACTAGATGCCAGAAGCACCCCTCTGGCTTCCCACTACTCCTGACAACCGAAAGTGTCTCCAGAAATTGCCTAACTTTGGGGGCAAAGTTGCCCCCCACAATTGAAAATCATTAGTCATGGCCAAGACTTTCACTCTATTGAAAATCATCCATCATGGGCAACGTCTATCACATATCTGTAGAACACCAAATCTGTACTGGGTTTGGAACTCTTTAAGTTGCCCTGGAGCCTTCTTAATAAAAGAGCAGCTTGTCTCTGAACTCACCAAATCTTTTTCTCTTCAAAGAGGTGGCTCTGCCTTTCAGCCTTCTCAGATTTGAAGCCCAGTTCCTCCTCTTAATGGGCTTCCCTGGTGGCTCAGCTGGTAAAGAATCCACCTGCAATGTGGGAGACCTGGGTTTGATCTCTGGGTTGGGAAGATCCTCTGGAGGAAGGAATGGCTACC
>NW_011440364.1:0-1389 GCF_000754665.1 Bison bison bison | reverse complement strand
TTCTGAGTTAAAAAAAAAAAAAAGAGTCTGACTTATTTTTCTCAAACACCATGGTTATTGCCTAGTTTTTCACTTCCAGAACTATGGATTTCACATCCACAGCTGTGTCACTTCTATCTTGGAAATGTCAAGAGAAATCTGGTGTCTCAGATGAGCATCCAGTGTTTATGTGTAGTCAAGTCACTCCTCAGATCATTCAGATTTGCTTATGATTAAAATGAGACTAAGAATATTCTCTTATGTTTTATGGTTTCCTGTTTCTAGTGTGAATAGGACCACTTTGGATAGTTTTTTGCTTCGGTATCTCTGGTTCTTTTGTTTTCTGTTTATTGTATATCTGGGAATGAGACAAGCACAAAATTAAGAAACTGACAAAGTGATGTTTTGAAACCCCATCCCTACCCCATGCATCTAACTTGGAACCTACACTTTATACTGTAGGTGTAGATTGTGTTCAGCTTAATCTCTGGTACAAAGTATTCCTTAAAAAAAATCAGTTGATATCTATTGAGTGCTCACCATATTTTGCAATAGGCTTTCTATTTTGCCACTGGGACAATGACAACCACTTCTGTATCCTTAGTGCTGAAGCCATGTTTAATGACTTTGATAGAGTTGGTAAGCAATAACAAAGAGAATTACAGCTCTTCAGAGTAAAAGGCCTCTCATAGATAAATGCTGTTTTCCCTTGTTTAGTGCTGTCTAGATATTCAGCTAACCACCAGAAGTGCCCAAAATCAGACATTGATGTCTGTAATCTATAATTATAATGACCCCTATGAGATTTATTGACTATATAATTTACAGCCTGTCATTCTAAAGTGGATGATAACAGTTAGGGCATCAGGAGCAACCAAAATAATGACTTCATTCCTTATGCTTCATTATAAAATATGTCACTAGCATGAATTCATCTTGAAGAACAACCTGTTAAAGGATAGCATTCCATTCAGAGTTAGCAGTGTGGGATATTTTTATTATTCTTATTGAAAGAGATAAAAGAGAGAATTTCTTTAGAAACCATAGTCTAAATTGTACTTGTCATTTGTAGGTAATATTAAAAAAATAAGACCTATTGCTATGATTTGAAAGTAGAAGAAAATATAGTAGTACTATGTGAAACCCTGGCTGGTTTGCTTCTGAGCTCTGTGACCTTGGGGAGTTATTCTTATCTCTAAAATACATTTTTATTAATGATGATGATAATGATGATGGTGATGATCCAGTCTGGGTTCTATTACTTCTACTAGCCCTTGAACTTCAGAAATTGATATAATCACTCTGCTTTAGTTTTTGTATTTTTCTGGTTCATAGTAAGTACTCACAAAAGTTAACTTATTAGGTTGTGCTCTTTAATGTGGCCTTTCCTGGTGGCTCAGATGGTAAAGA
>NW_011440363.1:0-1390 GCF_000754665.1 Bison bison bison | reverse complement strand
GCAAAGAGTTGGACATTACTGAGTGACTTCACTTTTCATATATTCTATATGCATATAATGTATTTGTTTTTAGTCATTAATTTTGAAGTGTTTTAAAGGAAAATAGTTCAAGCTATTGCAAAATTCGCTATAATATTTTGAGATGGTCATAATTCATGGTAGAATTTAAATATGAATGATATACATTAGCAACCATTAGAGTTAACTTTTATTATACTGGGCTCAACTTATTGATTATTTTCCAGATTGTTTAACAATCAACTTGTTCTCATCTCTTAGTCTTAATAAGCAATTTTGTGTGTTTTGAACAGTCACTGAGTAAATTAAACAAGCACTTATGAATTTTATATTATGGATAATCTTTGGGACTGAAAATCAGAAAAAAATAATCATTACAATAGCACCAAAAAGTTATGTGTAATTCTTAATGGATGGGCAGAGAATGATAACAATAATTGCAAAATCTAATATATATTAAGTATTTATTCCTTTACAGGTACTTTGATTAGAACTTGCAAGTCTCTGTTGAATTCTATGAGATTTTATTCCTATTTTTTAAACTAGTAAATCCAGGCTCAGAAAGATTATATAATTTGCCTAATATTGCAAAATTATTAAGTGGTGAATATCAAACTAGAACACCAGTTTATCTGCCATTAAAGACAATTTTCATAGCAGTAGCACTAATTTATACTGCTTTTCAGAGCAATGAACTCTGAGCCTAACTGGAATTAAGATATAAACATGAATTTATGTTTCAAAAGATAAGAATTAATCAAGCAAAAGAAAATATCATGAGCAATGAAAACAGAAATATGATATAGATCTTGCTCCCATTGTTTATCAGCATTGTAATTTTTGACCACTTATTAATACGTAAATATATCAAAACCAGAAAAATAACATTTTGTAGGTATAGATTCATTTCAATGAATAAATAAAATTATGTATATAATGAATATGACTCAATATTCATCAACAGGGTGCCTTTGAAAAACAAAATTAGTGGTCCAACGTTATTAAACAACAGTAAAATTATTGAATTACTTTTATAAAGTCCGCTTAAGATGAATAGTAGCATAAATTAAGACTTCTGCTTATTGGAAGTCAGGTTTTATTGCAGTAATTCATAACAAGTAGTTCCTTATGTTATAAACAATGAGCTATAAACATGACTCACTTATTGAAACTACCAATGCCATGGTTTTTTCCACGGGAAGAATTAATGTATACCTTCTTTGGTGTTATGGTTTTATATTTCTAGAAGTGCTATAATGACATTATATAAACAATATATTTATACTAAAATCTTAAAAAGCATATAGTGTTTTTGCTTCTCAGGTGGCACAGTGCTAAAAAAAAAAAAAAAAAATCTGCCATCCAATGCAGG
>NW_011440362.1:0-1390 GCF_000754665.1 Bison bison bison | reverse complement strand
GGGGAGCCTGGTGGGCTGCCATCTATGGGGTCGCACAGAGTCGGACACGACTGAAGTGGCTTAGCAGCAGCAGCAGCAGCAGCAGCAACCCCTCCCCCCAGCCCTGCCACCATTTTAAATCTTGCAGGTACTAACTGGTGAAAAGGTCATCAGTGTCAGCTGATCGATGTTGCTGCAGAGTCAGAATGGAGATACAATGAGATGCAGACAAACTTAAGTCCCTGTATCCCTGGAAATTCCATCAAATCCAAGTTTTGGGAGTAGTTCTAGTCCACTCTAAATCTGAGTTGTTCTAAAATCAACAGAATAGAGAAAGTCACTAAAAGTGTTGGGAAAGCCCAGGAGATTCAGATGAGGGGATTCATTTAAAAAAAGAACTGCGATTCTAAAGGTTATTTCAGGTCATGCTGCACACACCTGAGATGAAAGTCAGGCTGTAAGAAAGATAAATACCACATTCAAATGCGACTGGTCTCACTCAGGCATTTGGTAAATTTGGAGAAGTTTGTTCTTTAAGCTTAAGAATATGAACCTTGCTTTCCAAAATGAGGTAGGAAAGTGGATTTCTGCCACTTGGCTTCATCCATTCAGCAAATAATTCTGCAAACTCAATCCATATCTCTGAATGTAGATATGATCATTCACTGAAAGAATTGCCAAAATGATACCTTTTGAATTCTACTATAACCATGACATTCAAATGACCTGACCACACAGCACCAGAATTCATATAAAAATTAAAGAAACTCAGCCACTGCAATCAGAAACATAATGAGTATTAAGAATCTGTTTCCCTTCCCCTCTATTATTTCATTACAAATAGCAGCTAATAAACAGCTGTTCCTTTTCAGTGTGCAAGGGTTCTTGTTTGCAAACATGAAAAACCACTGCTTTGTTCTCACGGGAGAAAACAAAACACTATCAATCAAAGCAAAGCTACGTACGTACCTAGACCCACTGCGGCAGCTGCTTGTTCAGAACCGCGTGTCACTGCTCCCTCAAGCCCGAGTGCCAGGACGCTTCTGAATCCTCGGCCCCTGCTCTTCTGAGTCAGGCTGCAGGCTAATGCTCCGAGGCTGAATGCTCTACCCCAGCAAGCCAAGGCTCGCCAACCAACTTAACTACTTACGTGCTGACTCACGCACGGGGCAGGGCGCACCCCAGCCGAGCCTGCTTACGGACTGAAGTCCTGCACCATCCTTGAAAGGTCACACCTGGAGCTCATCTCATCTTTTTGCATCCTGCATAGTCGGGGAAGGATCATTCATTGTCTCACACTGAACTGCTCCTTCCATTTGATTTGGAAAATACTAAATTTTTCCCCCACCACACCCACCACACAACACTAAGAGAAGACTTTGCAGGACAAATCAGCACAGAGATGTAAGTT
>NW_011440361.1:0-1390 GCF_000754665.1 Bison bison bison | reverse complement strand
CCCAGGAATGCTGTATGCCACAAAAAAAAAAAAGTTTCTGACTGAACAGAGTAACATGAGTTTGGCTTTGCCCCTGTTACATGTCATAAATGCAAATTTCATAGCACATACTATAGACAATATACGATTGAATACACTGTTTTTTAAACATCTTGATAGCTGATATATTACAACATTCTCCCCTCCTAAAGGGATATGCACTGACCTTTCCCACATGCACACCTCTTAGATATCTAATAATGTTTTATTGCACTAGAGTGTTAGAAACATTGAACTTTGTTGGAAGCCTGGCTAACAAAATAGTATTTGTCATTATGATTAGGTGGGTGAGTGAGGGGTTGGGGGAAATTGGGTAGGAAATTAAGGGGGTGAGGT
This sequence comes from Bison bison bison, assembly GCF_000754665.1. NCBI lineage: Eukaryota > Metazoa > Chordata > Mammalia > Artiodactyla > Bovidae > Bison > Bison bison. The sequence goes on along the minus strand of NW_011440361.1, from coordinate 1,015 downwards.
TTGACAATCACTGATGTGCATTCCTCATTTCCCTTAAAAATTAAAATTGTGTCATATTAAGAAATATCAGTATGTCATAAAATTAATAACAAATTGAAAAAGATGTTGCAATAGCTTTTCTACCTTAAACAATTAAAAACTAAATCATGGAAGAACTGAATAATAGCTATATCTATCTTTTTGTGTGGACACACTGTATATATACATAGACACCCCTATAAAATATGGATATATATGTATATATGTTAGCAGCAACTTTATACTTTGCGCCTCCCTGTTGATTCCAAACAAAACAAAACAAAACAAAGTTCTCTTTGATTATTTGAAGAGAATGGGTACTTTCTCAGCAACGAAAACCAAACAGAAGCGTAAAAATAATATCAGACGAGACCAATACTGTAGATTAAGAATATTGCACAAAAATGTGCAAATTTTCAAATTATTCGGTATTTCTACAGCAAGATATTACAGATAACAGTTCTACAGCTTAAAAAAAACCTACAATTTGGAAATAAAAAATGAACAGTTATGTAACTTTTTTAAAATTTCACTTTATCGAATGATACATTTTGTTAAAAAAAAGTTTACACAGTTAAAAATGAAGCACAGGTCAGCAGTATCTTTACAATACTAAAAAACTAAATCAAAGACTTTCTTTTTAAACATTCCCCACCCCCTTACCCCCTACAATGTTATTATGAGTAGTATGGTGGGAAGGGGCGATGTCGAAACAAGTCCATTTTGTCATGAGAAGCCAGCAAAGATCTTGCCCTGAGCTTCTGCACTCAGGCCATTTCTCCTCACACCCGTCACACAATCCTGAACAAGATGGTGGTTCTTTGCTGTGATTTCTTTTTCCCTTTATTTTGAATCCTTGAGGTATCTGTAAATAAAATCCTTCAGATGCCTCCTCAGTCAGGATTCTCTTTATTATTTTTCAGGTTAGATTATTAAACAGTGAATTCTTGGTCCACCCGGAAGAGTTTGTTGTTTTGTGTTTGTTTTTTTTTTTTTT
>NW_011440360.1:0-1391 GCF_000754665.1 Bison bison bison | reverse complement strand
AGGGAGGCCTGGTGTGCTGCAATTCATGGGGTCACAAGGAGTCGGACACGACTGAGTGACTGAACTGAACTGAACTGAAGCAACTTAGCAGCAGCAGAAAAACAGTTCCTGGTATGTTATAGGGATTGGTAAAGGTGAACTGCTTGATCAAGGAACAGTAAATGACCATTTGTCTTGACCTATTATAAGCTGGGTATTATCTTGCCCATTAACTCACAGTGGATTTGCATGGCTTATCCAATCTCGTAAGATGGAAATGGTACATTGGAATTGAACCTAAGCAGACATGCTAAATCCTCCCATAAAACTTCACCAATCACTTCTCTGTCTCCTAGTAAGAAGATGTACAGAAGTAGAAAGAGCGAGGGAACAAGTTATGGCCCCGCTTCTCCTATCACGAGCAGTCTGGGGTCATTGCTGTTGCCGGGCACCCACCCAGAGAGAGAATCAAGAACTGGTGACCACAGAGTTCCCAGCACACAGCTGGCCTCCTCTGTTAAGGAGGTCTTACCATATTGGATTTTCTTTGCCAAGTGAGAAAGCAATACAATTAAATGGTAACATATATGTAAAGATAGATGCCAACTCCTCTATGGGAAGGGAAGTTTCAGATATCTTGAAGTAAATGTGCTAGTCTTGGCTCTCTTCTTGGGTACAAATAGTACAGATATCCCTTTTTAACTAGGGGTTGTATGTTAACTAGGGGATGTAAAAGTGTGTTTAATTCCTGGAGTGGCATTCAGAAGTAAGGAGAACTGATCTGAAACAATACAATACTATAACCTGTGATAACACTGTATAGAATTTTGACATAGCATCACTCCCCTTTTTTCATAGGGAATTGGAATGCGAAACTAGAAAGTCGAAAGATACCTGGAAAGACATGCAAAGAGCTTATTTGTACTATTTTAGTGAGCTGAACATTGACCAATCAACTGTTTGGCCAATGAAAGTTACTTCCTGTGCTCTTTGAATAACAATTTTAATTTGAGAAATTCATAAGACAAGAGCTAAGAAGGAAGAATCATTAGTTTAGCACCATTATTAACACATGATAATACCTCAGGCACTTAATATTCCTATCACCTTCTAATTTTAGGTGAGGAACCTAAAACTTCCTTCAATCACTTATGGAATATCAGGATGTTTTAGAGAACAAGATCAGATCAGAGAACAAGATCAGAAACTGGGCCTGAAGATCAGAAACTAAAGCCTATGAACTTATTTGCTATACTAGGCTCCCCAGTGTTTGAGGAAACACTGCCTTCTAAGCAAGATTTGAGAAGTCAGTTCATTGTGTTATGACATTTTGGCAACACTGTAGAAAAAGAAAGAAAGTGAAGTCGCTGAGTCATGTCCAACTCTGTGACCCCATGGACTGTAGCCTGTCT
>NW_011440359.1:0-1391 GCF_000754665.1 Bison bison bison | reverse complement strand
GACCCTGCAGCTCCTGGGCTCGCGTGCTCGATTCTGCGGCTGGGGCTGGGGCTGTTGCTGCTGTGCAGCTGGTGGTACCCTGGGAGCGCCGAGCCGCGGGCTCCGCCGGAGAAGATCGCGGTTATTGGAGCTGGAATTGGTGGCACTTCAGCAGCCTATTATCTGCGGCAGAAATTTGGGAAAGATGTGAAGATTGACGTGTTCGAAAAAGGAAAGGTGGGAGGCCGTCTGGCCACCTTGAATGTGCAGGGGCAAGAATTTGAGTCAGGAGGTTCTATCATCCATCCTTTAAATCTGCACATGAAGCGTTTTGTCAAGGATCTGGGTATGTAATTTGGTCTGAGAGCAAAGCAGACTTCAAAGTGCATGGATATTGTTATCAGATAGGGAACTGAAACTTTTCTGCCTTATTAATTGTCTTTTACAGTGAAGCTGGTAAAACTGCTTTCCTTACTTTCCTACTAGCAATTGGCACTGCCTTAGGAGCTGCTCTGCTGTAATGGGACACTACAGTATATCTTCAGTTATCTGGAATTACAGCCATGGGGCGTGGGTTGGGGATGGTTGCTGTTGTTGATTCTTATATATTCTGGGTTTGTGTTAAAGAATCAAAGAGTGGTTTGAGTTAGCAAAACCTAGCATGCCCATTTTATAGCTGGGGAAATGAGGCTCAGAGAGTTGAGGTGTCTGACTTAAGGTCACTCACAGCTGTAGGGGCAAACGTGTGCCTGGAACTTGGGACATCTGACTGCTTTGCTACCAGGAGAGGTATTGGACAGGTTGTGGGGAATGCCTGGGGGGGCCTCTGTAGGCTCCCTCCTTGGGGAATATTGTGTAATTTTGGCCTCCTTCCAGTTATGAGAAGTGTTGAGTTACCTAGAATAGGATTTGCACAGGAATGGAAATCCTATTTTCCTTAGCTGCTTTCCACATTTCCTGTGGATGCTTCCAGGGCCTCTTCGCTCCACAAGGGCAAGTGTGTGCCAGGAGCAATTTATGCTGATTTTAAGATGAATTCAGCTGTCCTTTGGCTTTTTCTTTTGCCTTTTTTAGTCTTTTGAGACTAAATATAGCCAGTTTCTAATTTTGATACAGCTGCAATGATCATCCAACTCATCTTTAAGGGAATCTGCTTTTGGACAGTGTGATGTCTAGAGTATCACACACTGTTCTAAAGATAGAGCTCTGTTAACATGTCTCCTGAGAACTGGGGGAAGCCCAGATTCACTTATTTCAGAATGTCCCCCATAGCTTCAGATTACCTTCTCTCATTTGATCAGTACAGAAACCATTGACTTAGTTACCCTTTCTTTGTTTTTGCAGGTCTCTCTGCTGTTCAGAGCCCTAGTGGCCTAGTGGGGGTGTATAATGGAGAGACTCTGGTATATGAG
>NW_011440358.1:0-1391 GCF_000754665.1 Bison bison bison | reverse complement strand
TGAGTTGGCTCTTCACATCAGGTGGCCAAAGTATTGGAGCTTCGGCTTCAGCATCAGTCCTTCCAATGAGTATTCAGGGTTGATTTCCTTTAGGACTGACAGTTATTCTAACTAAAATAACATGTTCCAAATTCTGTAGCCTGTAAGTTTCAATGCCAGGATGAGGAGCACTGGAATTCTGGTTCTGGAGTGCATGTTACACTCTCTGTTACATCTCAGCTTATATATTCATATAATATATTCATATTCATATAATATATTCATATCTCCCTAAAACAAGGCTGGGTGGTCTAGATTCTTTCTTGGATTCCGGAGAAAGGTCTAGGTTGAACATTAAGTCACTGGATTTTTTATGCATCACATACTTCAAATGCTTAGATCTTCAGTGTCTAAGTACTTCTATACTCATTTGATTTTGAATTATAATTATGAAAATAATTCAGATCTTTGTGATGGAACACTGTGTTCCTGAAATTAGAATTTTTAGCTAAAGCATGGACAATGCTTACTTGGACCAGTAAACAGCTCCTGGCAGCCTTGGTTGTTACCAAGATGGCAAGTTTACCAATTGCAAGGCTTAAACTTGTGCTGGTGTTCCATGAGAAGTTGTGGAATAAGGAGCAGGGAAGAAAGCATTTGTTTTCATGACAGGAGCCCATTCTTCTGATGTGAAGTCGAATTGGAAGAGAGCTGTGGGTTTGGAGCGGGTAGACCAAACAAATGTCTTCATACCATATCAGGAGAATAGCCCTATTCCCACGGCGGTATAGCACCGGCCCTGCCACATAATAATGGGCACTGGTGGGTGCCTTTTCCCATGCCTCGAGTGATTTTTAGAACAGCTAATGAAATTCATTACTCATTTGAGAGGAAAAGAGTAAGAGTAAAAAGCGCTATAAAAATCCAATCCAATTCAGAGTAATCTTGGCACATACCTTCTCCCAGTTGGTGCATTTCCAAAAGCAAGAAGCACATTAAATTCAGGAGGGACAACCCAACCGTTGTAAAGCTATAAATCTATGCTGCTCAGTTCCCAGTTTCACTCAACGTCTCTGTAAAAGCAGTAGTGAGAAATTAACTGATCCCATCATCCTTGTATACATCTGTCTCTTTGACCAAAACACAGAACCAACAGCTCTCTTGATCCAGAGAGAACTATGGATTGCGTAACCTGGATTCTCACCATCACAGATACAGAAAGCATCCTTGGCAAGTATCACCAAATCTCAGGCTCTAGGTACTATGGACGGTATCAGGATTATTTTTATGTATGCTAAGTCACTTCAGTCGCTTCCAACTCTATGCGACCCCATAGACGGCAGCCCACCAGGCTCCCCCATCCCTGGGATTCTCCAGGCAAGAACACTGGAGTGGGTTGCCATTTCCTTCTC
>NW_011440357.1:0-1391 GCF_000754665.1 Bison bison bison | reverse complement strand
CCCACCCTCTCCCTCTGCAACAGAGTCCATAAGACTGTTCTATACATCAGTGTCTCTTTTGCTGTCTCGTACACAGGGTTATTGTTAGCATCTTATGTGAGCAAGGAAATTTGTACAAGAAAACTTATAGCAGCATTTATTGCAAAAACTTGAAGAAAAATCCCCTAAATATTCAGCATGAAAAATTATGTTTTAAATCAATAGAATACTATTCATCAGCAACAATGAAAAAACCCATATATGTGAATCTCACAAATATAATGTTGATGCAAGCTGTTGTAGAAGACTTGATATAGTATTCCCATCCATATTAAGTTTAAAATAATAAATATATTGTTCAGGGATGCAGTCATACAAATATAAGTCCATAAAAATATAAAGAGAGGTTGAATGAATATTTCAGGAGAGGGTGGATTGTCGAGGAGCATGCTGTCAAAGCAAATTCTGTAAAAAGTTTTCAGTTCTATCAACAGTATTTAATTTCATATTGAGAGTGGAATACAAGTATGGCTTTATTCTTTTCATCTTTTTTCTCTCTTATGGATGACTACAAGTGGATTTTAAAATTTATCCAAGATGATAATCTTTCCCTTTTAATAGGTAAATTTCTTGTCAGTTTTCCTTTTTGTTCTTGTTTCTTTTTTTCCTGCTGTTAGTGCTTCTTTGTTTTCATTTTAACTTTTAATTTATCTATCATTCTATTTATTTTTGGCTGTGTCAGGCCTCAGCTGTGGCACATGGGCTCTCTGTTGCAGCACATGGGCTTCAGAGCGCAGGCTTAGTTGCCCTGCGGCATGTAGGATCTTAGTTCCCTAACCAAGGATTGAAGCTGCATTTCCTGTATTGGAAGACAGATTCTTAACCACTGGACCACCTGGGAAGTCCCTTTAGGGCTTCTTTGAAATGACAGAGTTTTCTAAAGACAGATTTGTTTGTTTTTTCTTTGCTCATTTGAAATCAGTAGATTCCATTCTTAAATTCTTAGAAAACATTAACATTTTTCTAACCAAATCGTAATACAATAATTCAGTCTTTCCCCTGAAGATGAAAAAGGACCCTACCATATTTTAACTTACCAGTCAATAAGCCCTTTATTATCCTGTTATAAAGTATTCAAGCTATTTATTCATTTATTTTTGTAAGCAAACACTACCAAGTAGATTTTTTTAAAACAAAATACTTGATTTACCAATATAATTTATCATTGTCTTTACTCACTGTTATTTCTGTTGTTGTTCAGTCACTCAGCTGTGTCTGACTCTTTGTAACTCCAGGGACTGCGCACACCAGCCTTCCCTGTCCTTCACTAACTTCTGGAATTTACTCAAGCTCATGTCCATTGAATCAGTGATGCCATCCAACCATCTCATCCTCTGTCATCCACTTCTCCT
>NW_011440356.1:0-1391 GCF_000754665.1 Bison bison bison | reverse complement strand
GCTTATATCTTTCCTTTTCTCCTTTGCTTTTCACTTCTCTTCTTTTCACAGCTATTTGTAAGGCCTCCCCAGACAGCCATTTTGCTTTTTTGCATTTGGTGACTTCTATTTCCCATATCCCTTTATCTTAATGGGATGGACTTATTCTTGGGGATGGAATGAACTAGTTTTCTGGATAAGGACCTCCAAGAAAACCCTACTGAATGGAAGCAAATAGTTTATGTGAGTTGCTTGTTAAAATCCTTAAAATGATTCTTTGAAAAAGGTTGACAGGAATCAAAGGACCAGACAGATCAGATGTAGCAATACCATGAAACCATCCATATATATAATCCTTTATTATCTACTGCATGTGGTGTATAAATGCTTTTGGACAGAAAAATGAATATGCCAGTATAATTATTTTGTCCATAGAGAATCATTTTTGTATTCTGAGTCAAATTTTATTTTATTTCTTTTGATATGCAAAAACTTCACTTTTTTAATGTATGTATTTTGATGAGTTTAGACATAGTCATATATCTATGAGAATCACAGACATTTTTGAAAATTGTACTTGGGGAATGAGGGAAGTAAAGAAAATATTCAGTATTTGAAAAGAAAAATCCTCCATTTGACTCTTGGCTCAGAAATAAAATTTCTCAGTTTTAGAGAAAATGTGTGGTATCCTGACTTTACAGTCTTTCAAATGGGAAAAAATATACATCCTCCACTGAATTGCAATAATGGCTAACAATGCATTGACAGCTTATTATGTGCCTGACAGTGTCTGCTGGGCTTGCCTTCTTATGGAAGTTTAAATGTTACTCGAAAGACTGCTGTTCCTCTAGCTGCAAATTCAGATCCTCTCAGTCAGCCGTGGGTAGTCCGCAAGGCTTACGGCTACTAACTCTGCAGAATCTGATAGTGTGCCAGCAGGCAGGACCTGTCTGGGCAGCTTTGCTTGTTCGCAGTTGGGGAAGTGACTGTCTTACACGATTCTCATTTTGTCATGTCATTTTCCTTGGGTGCAGTGCCCTGTCATATGATGCTATGACATGGGGAGCAGAACCCGAGGCTTACGTTTCCAGTGTCATGGCTGCCAAATGCACGCTCCCCAAGATGTTAAATCAAGAGGAGGTGACTACGTGCTTGGGAGAGACTTCGATTCGTGGGTCCTGAGACTGACACTAATCCAAAGGCAGCTGTAGGCAGCTATTTTGGATTTGATGCAAATGTGAATCACAGCTGTCAGGCACTCTCTGATTGTGATTGACATATTTACTGTTGACAGTACAAGGTGAACCTGGCATTCCTCTTAGACACGTGGCCCTTTGCCTCAAGACAATGTTCAGGATGAGAATAGAATGTGGGATTTTGCTCCAGATGTGCATCTGCCCGGGTATATTTTT
>NW_011440355.1:0-1391 GCF_000754665.1 Bison bison bison | reverse complement strand
TCCAGGAGTTGGTGATGGACAGGGAGGCCTGGCGTGCTGCAGTCCATGGGGTCACAAAGAGTTGGACACGACTGAAAGACTGAACTCAACTGAAGTTCATCAACTCTAACAAATGTATCACTGCTGTGGGGGGAGGTCTATAATGGAGAGGCTGTGCATGTGGGGGGGCAGGGAGCATATGGGAAATCTCTGTACCTTCCCCTGAATTTTTCTGTGAACCTTAAACTGCTCAAAAAACAAAGTCTTTTTTTAAAAGACTGTATTAAAAACATTAACTTGGTGTCTCATTTCTCCAAGTCATTTAGTTCAGATGAATAATCACTTAGGTGCTATTTTAGAATGCAAATAGCTCTTTAAATTAAAAAGAGAATTTTTATTTAGTGGCAAAACCTGACCTAAAATGATGTAGCACAATTCACACTCACAAGAATTAATCAGGACTGGTGTGGACAGCAGCCATGGAGGCAGTACACTATAATGCAAAAAGCATGGGCCTCAGGGTAAGAAAGACCTAGGTAGGTGCTAGTGATGCTGAAAGGCAGTGTGGCACCTGGTTTCTGGTGCTGGCTCTGAAGTCTGACCACCTGGTTTGAATTACAGCTTTACTAACCAGTACCAGTGGCACTAATGGAGATGGGATACCTCAGTGGGAATGTCATAATCTTTAGGGAACTAAGAAATGGGACTTGGAAACAGTAACTAAAGTGGCTACCCAAAAGACACATTATTCATTTAATTAACAAGCCTCCTTAAAAACAGACCTGTAGTATCCACAGGAAAGAAAGCCATCATAAAATCTGTGTTAGAATGGACAGTGAGAGAGTTCAACTAATATATATGTGTCTCACATCTTTTCATTTGTCCTTGGCACCAAAAGTGAAGAGTATGGAAGAAAACTGGGTGTTGTGACAGTTTGAACTACTTATAATACACAGTTCTATCTGACTCTTGGGTAAGAAACACATATCAGGAAATGCTTTAATATTTTCCAGAGCAATTAGAAGAAAATAAGCACAAGCCATTATTTCAGGACCTAGAATGTGTTTACAGGTTGGTGGAATATGAGTGGGTGCTAAATCAACAGCCACAATTTATTTCTAGCAGAAGGTCTTCAAAAAGGCGAAACAGTCCCTTTAAGGGTGCCTGATTTTTCTTCTAAAAACAGGGAATTCCTGGTGGTCCTGTGATCAAGAATCTGCCTTCCAACGCAGGGGACATGGGTTCCATTCCTGGTTGGAAAACTAAGATCCCACATGCCAACTAAGCCTGCATACCTGGACTAGAGAGCCCACATACATTGCAGCCAGAGAAGCCTGCACGCTGCAATGAAGATGCAGCATAGCCAACACACACACACACAGACACAGACACACAGACACGGCAAAATAAAC
>NW_011440354.1:0-1391 GCF_000754665.1 Bison bison bison | reverse complement strand
GCCATTGCCTTCTCCGCATTATATATATATAGATATGCTAAATCACTTCATATATATATATATATATATATATATGGCTCATTTTACTGTACACATGAAACTGACACAACATTGTAAGCCAATTATACTTCAATTAAGAAAAAAATTAAAAAGACTTGCAGCCTGTCCTTGGAGAGATTGCCAATATACCCTGAGTCTCTACCTATTTCCCCTTCCAGTTGCCAAGAGCTTGAGGTGTGTCCTGGGACCTAAGGGGACACAGAAGTGTGGGATTTCCTCCAGAAAGCATTCAAGGAGGGAGGCTTGTATACCAATGGCATGAAGCAAGAAGGCTGCAGCTTAGAAACCACTGCATTCCAGCAAATTTGCTCTTTTCTTATGAATCACAGTTAAACTGTTGTCTAAAAGGTTTTCATGAATGAGAGGACTTCTGCAGACTGAGGCCGGAAGGACAGTATTACCAGATTGTCAGGGTTTGGGGGAGGAATCTCAGGAGAGCAGCCAGAGTGTATGCGTCCAGCCTAGCTGGTAGGGCTACTCATGGGGAACCACCAGCCATGTGCAGGGCTTCAGAGAGAATTCAGCAGTAAACTGCCCTTCACTTCTGGAGGAATCCACCGGAAGGTCACACCTGGCAAGTCAATCAGAGCATCAGTGCACTGGCCTTTCTTCTCTCCAGAGCACTTCCCACCGTGCTCCTGGGAGGAAAGGCAGGAAGCTTATACTTAAACACGGAGAAGAAAGACGCTTGCTGCTTGTTCCCCGGATTGGCCAAAGTCATGAAGAGAATTTAAGCAAGTACTGATGTTTCCATTCTTGTAGAGGTTAGAGGATTGTAATGAACACAACCAGGCGATTCTTGGGCCTGGAAGTGTCTAGAGCACTCTTCGTTACCTTGGGGCAAGTGGCTGATACCTGGGGCATCTACTGTCTACTTTGTTCAGGTCCAGGGGTTTCCATAAGCAGTGGGGGGAGGGGATGAGTTGAATGAGTTGATTTCTGATTGTATCTTTCCTAATTTTCCAGGTTCAGTACATGTTAAGAAAGGTGCTAATTTGATATTGCGTAGTTAAATTCATGTTCAAAGAGTTTATTGGATGATAGATTTGGAAATATAGTTTAAAATATCCGTTTATTACCTTGAATGCCTTCTAGCTTTATTATAAGAAAGAATGCTTTGGAAAATAACAAAAACTACATAAAAATGACTCTGTTTCAACCTATTAAGTGGCTAAATGCACTGTGTAGTTTGGTGGGGGGGAGGGTAGGAAATGGAGAAATTACAGGCCGGGGCGTCTCACTGAGGTATATCAAATCCTATTAGTCCAGGTAATTTCCTTGGCTGGAAACAGGACAGGGGAACTATTGTCTTGTCTGCTTTGGCAGAAATT
>NW_011440353.1:0-1391 GCF_000754665.1 Bison bison bison | reverse complement strand
GCTCCTCTGTCCATGAGATTCTCCAGGCAAGAATACTGGAGTGGGTTGCCATTTCCTCCTCCAGGGGAATCTTCCCGACCCAGGGATTGAACCCTCATCTCCTGCCTCTCCTGCATTGCAGGTGGATTCTTTACCACTAAGCTATTGGGGAAGTCCTTACAGGCAGACATAATAATAGGTGAGGAAATGCAGTCTTTAAAGATGCACAGCAATTATGATGAAGCTGGGTGAGGATGACTGAGGGAATGGCAAGCTGACCTCTTTGGTTGTCTTGCAGGGCTAGGGAAACTTGACCGAGGGAACCCCTAACCCATTCTGGGAGGAGTTTTTCAGGCAGAGAGACCCAGGGAGGGCAATCCACAGAAAGGACCGTGTCAGGGAAGGTCCAGGATATAGCAGAATATAATGAGTGGTCACAGCTCAGGGTTGTTCTGTGTATGGATTGGCGGGGACAGAAGTGTCACAGGAGGTGGCCCCAGAGAGGGAGCAGAAAACTGGGTCCTACAGGGCCTTGGGTGTGGTCTGGAGGGCAGCTGGGGGTGGGAGGACACAGTGTTTAATGCAGAGGGATAACAGATTCTGCTGTAGAAGGACCCTCCAGCAGCCTTGTGGAGGGAGAGGGCCTGGTGGCTGAGAACCAAGGTTTGCTGCTACACACCAGGGATGAAGGAAGTCTCACCCAAGTAGCCTGAAGTTGGTACTAAGAAGAGACGAGACCTATGTAGGAGCTGACATTGTCAGTGATTGGTAATGTGGAGTAGGGGTGGGGGAGGACAAGGTGGGAGGTTGGGGTCAACACCCCAGCGATTTACTGGAAAGATGGATAGCGACCCCAGCTGAGAAAGGAAGAGAGGTTTAAAGGTGGAAGACAATCACATTTGAACAAGTTAATTCTGAGATGTCTGAGGCCACCTTGGTGGAAAGGTTCCACCAGCCCAGGAGGTGGGGTATCCCCTTTCCTGGGCACCTAAGGTTCACCTGCTCAAAGCTGCAGGCTGAGAGGGTTTCTCAGCTGGGCCTCTGCCTTCAGAGTCCTGCTATGTCTAAGCTTCCTCAGGGCATATTTCTGCCACATGAGAAGGCTGCAAACCCAGGAGCCTCCTCCTGTAGCTCAGGAGAGAACTGGGTCTCCAGATGTCAGATCCCCGAAACACATGTCCTTTTCAGAGGAGGATGGCAGACTTGTGCCTGAGGCCGGTGCCCAGCCTTTCTGGGGAAGAGCACTTGGGCCTGGCTTTGACTCAGACACCCTCCCTCCCTCTCACCCTCCCCTGGAATCTGTCAGATTGTGGGAGCTGAGGGAGTTGAATCCATGCCCAGCTCAATCTTTTTTTTTTAACCTGACTCGCACATTCCCTGCATGAGCTGACTGTCACATGCCGGGCAGAGTC
>NW_011440352.1:0-1392 GCF_000754665.1 Bison bison bison | reverse complement strand
TGGGTTTAGATGTGTCAGGAGACTTGTAACATCTCATGGTCTCATGTGGTCATGCTGAGATCCATCGGTGGGTTTAGATGTGTCAGGAGACTTGTAACATCTCATGGTCTCATGTGGTCATGCTGAGATCCATCAGTGGCTTTAGATGGTGCCCTGCCTGATTCTTTCATTTTGAAGTTCTTCCTCCACCTTCTACCCATCTATTTGTTCCATCTATTTGTTACCATTGCCAGATATTCTTATCTGCAAGTTGTTCATTTTAATAGACAGATGTTGTGAAAGACTCTAAAGAGGGCTCTGATAAGATAGCAGTGCAGGTAGTTTCCCAAAATTAAACACAAATACACTTATGTTACAAAATAAAGAGGTGAGACAAAAGTGTTTTCAAAATTCTAGAATTGGATCACCTTGGAATTGTCATCTGGCATCCACCATTGGTTAAATAGCTTTAAGGCAATTCCATATACGTCTTGTGTTGTTATCTGTGAACTGGGTCATACATTATGACCCTCTCAAACTCAACACTCCGTGCTGCTTAGAAAAAATATGAGAACTTGGTTAGTGGATTTAGTACAAAAAGATTTTAGAACAAAAATTCTCCTTTATTGGTTATCATTCTGTAGTGATCTTTTTAATGCAAGCTTCTATAAATTCTTTAATTAAAGATAAGTAGAAGAGCATACAGGATCACAAAATCTAAATAGTATAAAAAAGTATAAAATAGGAAATAAAAGCACCTTTGTTTTCACCCACTGCCAGTCAAATTTAACCAGGCTGATAGGTTTTTTTTTTCCAATTTTTTAATTGAAATTTTTATTCTGAGATGATCACAGACCTCTTGCAGTTAAGAAATAATACAAGAGATGTTGTGTGCCTTTGCCTACTTTCCCTGTGATAGTATCTTGCAACACTGTAATATAATATCATGACCACAGTATTGAAGTGAATACGTTATATATGGAACATGAATTGGTAGACTTTTAAATGACTCTTGACATCTTCCTTGTTTGTGATTCTTAATTAGAGCTGAGTTCTGAGTTAAGTGACAGAGTGTTAGGATGAGGTCGTGGGAATAGTGTTTATCTGTTGTTTTCATTTGCTTTATTCAATATATGATACCATATGCTTTATTTATGCTCTACTTTATTCAGTATATGATACCATAGGCATTTAATCTCCCTAGGCACTTCCTAGTCCCTCTTTGATGTATTTCTAGTTCTTTTTTTCACTCAACTTTATCGAGATATAATTGACATATGACGTTGTGCAAGTTCAAGTCTACAATGAGCTGGTTTTATATATTTATATATTTCAAAGTTATTTAACACCATGGCATTCATTAACAACTGCTGTCACCTCACATAATTACTATTTCCTTTTTGTGGTGAAAAC
>NW_011440351.1:0-1392 GCF_000754665.1 Bison bison bison | reverse complement strand
GACAGTCCATGGGGTCTCAGAGTCAGACATGGCTAGCAACTGACACACACACACACACACACACACACAATGCCACTGTTTTTAGTTGCATCTCCTTATAATGCAATTTGTTAAAAGTCAGAGTTCAACCTGGGATATGTCCATGGCTTTAGTTTTTCCAATAGGAGTTCATTGATGACAAACAGAAGGATGTCAATAAACACTGGTCTCATTTCTAAGAACAATTCAGATTATGGAATCTGAAGGCTGTTATATGAGAGGCTCCATGTTATTAGTAAATCATTTATCACTGGGGTAAAAGTAATTATGAGGCATCTTACTAATCCTTCTGGCATTTATGAGATATTTGTTATGAGTTATTAGCAATGAACAATGAAAAAATGAGCTTTTGGCAAAAACATGAAAAAGTTTCCAACTTTTGTCTCTTTCTTCTAACATCGTGAGGTTTTGCTGTTACTGACTGATGTGGAGGTAACCTATTTACACTGAATCAAACTTGTTGACATTTAAGTGTTAAAAAAAACACTATCTAAGCAGTAGAAAGAATATAGGAATGACATTCACGGATATTTCCAGCTGTCAACAAGTCAGGTTTTCTTACTAACTGTGAGCCCTTGAAGTATTAATGTTCTTTGGATAGAGTGAGAAATACTGTTACTGCACTTCTTTTTTTTTGTATCCATATACTTGTCCATACTAATTAGCAAAATATCAGAAGTCTTACCACTCCTTCCATTTTTGATGTCATAATTCTCCTTTTAAACAATAGCAGAAAAGAACTTTCATGAATTTTTCAGAAAAAAATGAAATAGATTGATCATTCACCTAAAGCCAAGGAAGGACACCAGCATCCTATAAGAAAGAATTTAAATAAAGATCTATTCTTAGTAACTAGTACCACCAACGGTAAAATATTCTTAAATATAACCATGGGAACAAAAGATTAAACAGGAGTATCACATTCCTTTTATCTTCATGAAGAGAATGTAGTTTCTTATATGGTCTTAGCTTCACCACTTCCTAATTGTATAACCTTGGCAAATTACTTGGTTTTCATATGGCCTCAGTTTTTGCATCTGTAAAATGAGGGTTATAAAAACACCCACTCAATGGTTGCTGTGGGATTAAATGCATTAGTCTGTAAAGCACTGAGAACAATGTCTGATACATACTAATCACAGTTTTGCTTACTACTCCAACTCTTCCTTCCATGTCCTGGCCTCACCCTTCTAAATGCTTCATATAATTTTGGAAGGTGTCATGTGCATATAGGTGCATGCTCAGTCATGTCTGACTGCGACTCTGGATTGTAGCCCTCCAGGCTCCTGTGTCTATGGGATTTCCCAGGCAAGAATCCTGGAGTGGGTTGCCATTTCCTCCTCCAGAGGATCT
>NW_011440350.1:0-1393 GCF_000754665.1 Bison bison bison | reverse complement strand
GCACTGCTCCAGGTGATGGTGGAGTTGGGAGAAACTAGGGGACTTAAACTAAGGGATGAGAATCAAGAAACTAGGGAGCTGGCAAGGGTAGTTCACATTTTATTTGGGTGTCTGGGTGATTAAAATTTTTAAGTGTTTGAATCTGACATGACTGTAAGAAACGTTTGTGAAAATGCCTCAAAATCTTGAAAATATAAATTGAAAGAAAGGAGATTTAGGCTCCTGATAATAGCTTTGAAGCTTGCTAGAACCCTGAGAGCATGAGATGATTCCCAGGACAGAGGGTCCTAAGCTCTTTTTTTTTCCCCTTTTTATTTTGTACTGGGGTATAACCAGTTAACCAACAATGCCATGACAGTTTCAGGTGAACAGCAAAGGGACTCAGCCATGCATATACACATAACCTTTTTTGGGTCTTGTGAGAAGCTCATAAAATACAGCTATGCTCACAAAATGGTACACTCCATATCTGAGCTTTCTTGGGCTTCCAAAAGTACCTTCACAGACCTTTGCCTCTCAGGTGCCTGCGTGATCTGCCCTGGGAAACAGTCTGGATTTGGTTGGCCTCTGGGAGACATCAGCTTACCCAGCCCTGGGAGGACAATGAGCCGACAAGCTGGCTTTTAATTAAGGTTAAATTCAGTCAAAGTTCTTTTATCTTATCTGTCCTTGGTTGAAATAAGAGAAGAAACCACAGTGCTAAACCAGGGTATAAACTTCCGATGATTACCCACCAAATGCAAATCTGTATTAGTAACCCACAGATGTGCAGATATGCATTACTAGTTAAGGCTAGCAGTCATAAGAGACAAAGCCTGAAATCTCAATGGCTTAGCCCAATAGAAGTTTAATTTTTATTCAGTTGGCTGATAAGAAGACTCTGCTCCATACCATGATTCAAAAATGGGCTGTTAGAGGTCCTGCTTTCCTCAGGTAGCTCCCTAGTTGCCTTGGAAATCAACATCCCTCAGGTCCATGGAGGAGAGAGAAAGAGGGCTTACTCATAGGCGGCTTTTATGGACTTGGCCTGGTAGTAACACAGAGCATTTCTACCCACATCCCATTGGCCGGGACTCATACTGCAAGGGAGGCTGGGAAATGTAGTCTAGCTGTGTGCCCAGGCTATAAAGGAAACATTTGGTGAACACTTAGCCAGTTTCAGATGCACAAGTGTATGGGCAGATAGATGTCTCTGGACTCCCTGGCAGTCCATCCATCTTGGCATGGTCTTTACAGGGTGTTTCAGACACCCACCTCCACCTTCCAGGCCCTCACATTTCAGATCAACTGATTTCTAGTCTCTTACGCTCCCCTACAAGAAACCTGAACCCCAACTTCACTCTTCATTTCTAAAGGAGGCAGGCACATCCACACCTTTGCCCTTACTGAACCT
>NW_011440349.1:0-1393 GCF_000754665.1 Bison bison bison | reverse complement strand
GCTTCGGGCACCCGTGGCAGGCGTCCCAGGATTGAGTGGAGGCCTGTCCACAGGCAGCCCTGCTCCATGACACAGTGGAGGACACAGACACTACCCTGGATGAGGTGGAGCTGCACTTTGGGGACCAAGTGCGGCGCCTGGTGGAGGAGGTGACAGATGACAAGACTCTGCCCAAGCTGGAGAGAAAGCGGCTGCAGGTGGAGCACGCACCCCAGAGCAGCCCCGGAGCTAAACTGGTGAAGCTGGCAGATAAGCTGTACAATCTGAGGGACCTGAATCGCTGCACCCCAGAGGGTACGCTCTCCCCCACCTGCTCTGAGGGAAAAAGGAGGGGTATCCATCTTCTGAAGGCACAGGTTGGTCAGTTCCCCTGGAATAAAAGCCCAGGTGTTCTTGTTAATTCCCTAGACTAATCTTAGTAGACCCCTCTGATCTTTCATACAGTAGAAATACAGAAGCTGGGCCAAGGGGAAGTTTTCAGCACAAATCCATCAGGAACTCAAGGCCCTGCGCCAAGCCCCTCAGGAAGTGGGCAAAATCCAGGGCAGTCCTGGATATCAACATGAGCGGTTTTCTGTCCACTCTTATGCAGGATGGACTGAACACCGAGTCCAGGAATACTTCGAGTGGGCGGCACAGGTGGTGAAGGGGCTCCAGGGAACAAACCGACAGCTGGAAGAGGCTCTAAGGCAGCTGTTTAAGGAGCGGGGGCTGACACTCTGAGTGGTACTTGGAGCCATCGTTTCCCAGGCCAGAGAAGATGCATACTTCAGCCTTTCCATGCCTCCCAAGCTCCCTCCCTGGTTCTCTCAGCACAGATATTAGAGACCAAATACACGTGTCTTTTCTGAGTCTGAAGATCTACTAACTGAGCCCCAGATTGTGGGATGATGTGCCCCATGTATTTCTAATGCATTCACTGCCCCTCTTCAGGCCTTGGGTCTGTCTGTTTTGCACGGTGGGATCTCTGGCCCCTCAGGGACTTAGACTTATCTATAAACGCTGGTCTGAAAGTCATTATGCAAAATAAAACATTTGGATAAAGCTTCGAGTTGCTGCTGCTCCTCCTCCAGCCTCCCCAGTGGGGAACCGATGTGTGTGTGTCGGGAGGAGATATCTGCCCTTCAGTAGGGCAGGGTTCCAACTGTGTGCCCTCCGGGACAGGTCCCTCAGGTTGAGGGCCTGAACCCCTTGGAGCTTGGTTTCCTTATCAGTGGGATAGGTTGTATAATTATCAGGGTTGAGCTAGGTGACATGCCTGACACGTAGATGCTCCGAAATTGGTAGGCTTCCTCGCTGAGGAGGTCGGGTGGGAAAGAAGTTGACGTGTGTATTGACATATGTATTGGAAAGAAGTGCCACCCTGCTTACTGGCAGGGCTTGCTGGGCTCAG
>NW_011440348.1:0-1393 GCF_000754665.1 Bison bison bison | reverse complement strand
GCTTTAAACTGCTAAGTTTGTTATGGTATGTTATGGCAGCAAAAGGGAATTAATACATGTCTTTCCCTGATGTTCAGTCACTCAAGTGTGGTTCCTTTGAGGAAAGACTGTGAGAGCATCACAGCCTACATGTGCTGTGCAATTAGAGTATCTCCTCCTAGGCACCCAGTCCTCTTTTCAGTCAAAGCGTTCTGGATGTGCACATTGGCTCAACTTCAGAAACTGAGCAAGAGGTAGGAACTTTTTATTGGGCTGACCCTTCTTTGCCTACTGCTCCACCATTCTTACACGCTTTTGGTTATAGATTTTAAATAGCACGCTTGTTGGTTGCCAAACTATTTTGCCCCAAGGGACAACACGCTCTAGTAACCATGTCTGTCCTTTCCTGAGGGACAAGTTCCCTCGGCTGCTCCTTTGATCTCGCTAGTAATTAAGGTAATTGCAGCCGCCTCATTTCTGATGATTAAGTATCACCTCCTGACCTCCATTACTTCACAGTCTAACATGTACACAATGTTCCAGGTTTGTGACCACCTCTCCTACCTTCAGCCCTGCCCTGCAGAGGAACACCACCACAGAATGTGTTGATGTTGGTGTCTCTCTCATCAGTGCATTCCTAAAGGCTTTAGTGGGTGCTATGATACTCTCCGAGCCCTCCTGTGGAACTAAACCTTTGAGAGGTTTTCTGGTTTCACATACTAATTCAGCACTCGCACTCCCCCAACATCTTTATTCCTTCCTTTCGGCTTGCCAGGACACGCCAGACACTTCCACTTCACTCAGTGCCAACCATCGTGTTTCTTGAGAGCAATGTTACCAGAAAGTCTGCCCCTTCCCTTAGGGTCTTTGCCAAGAAAATAAACCCCATGAACTGAGAAAGAATTCACAATTAATTATTTTTTACTTATTCACTCTTTCATTCCAAGCTTCTTGATCAGGTGCCACCAGCTTGGCAGGCAAGAGGGCAGTTAAGGGCAGTCTGTTATAAGGGTATCTGCTGCCTTGTTGGCAGAGTCCTCCACAGCATTGTTCATTTCAAGAAAAGTACTAGCTCCAAACAAGAATGGGCTACCTCCAAGTTCTGAGGCTTGGAGGGAGGAGGGTGAGTCCACAGTCAAACTATTCTCAGGGGCTTCCAACCACTGTCCCCTTCCCATGTTTTGGGGTCAGCTGCAGACATTTTCATTCACGGCCTTGGCATTAGCATTGTAGATCAGCCTTGGATGAGTATTCAAACAACCCTGGAACTCTACAATTCAGATTTTTAATTTACTTGGTTATGTCTGCTCTTCCACTACAAGAAAAGGATCTCTTTGAATGTTGCAAATGAGGCCTCACGCCTCATTTTTTTTTTTAATTTATCAGATTTTTAATTTACTTGGTTATGTCTGCT
>NW_011440347.1:0-1393 GCF_000754665.1 Bison bison bison | reverse complement strand
GTGGGAGGACAGAAGGTGGATGAAGAGGGCTGTGTGATTCGAGGGAAATGGCAGAGGTTATACGGAGAGAGACCCAGGTGGGAGGACAGAAGGTGGATGAAGAGGGCTGTGTGATTCGAGGGAAATGGCAGAGGTTATACGGAGAGAGACCCAGGTGGGAGGACAGAAGGTGGATGAAGAGGGCTGTGTGATTCGAGGGAAATGGCAGAGGTTATACGGAGAGAGACCCAGGTGGGAGGACAGAAGGTGGATGAAGAGGGCTGTGTGATTCGAGGGAAATGGCAGAGGTTATACGGAGAGAGACCCAGGTGGGAGGACAGAAGGTGGATGAAGAGGGCTGTGTGATTCGAGGGAAATGGCAGAGGTTATACGGAGAGAGACCCAGGTGGGAGGACAGAAGGTGGATGAAGAGGGCTGTGTGATTCGAGGGAAATGGCAGAGGTTATACGGAGAGAGACCCAGGTGGGAGGACAGAAGGTGGATGAAGAGGGCTGTGTGATTCGAGGGAAGTGGCAGAGGTTATATGGAGAGAGACCCAGGGAGAGAGCTTCGTGGTGCTTCACCTGAGCAGGGAAGCCAGTTGAAAGCGATACCTGACATCCAGGGGCTGGGATCTGGCCCTCAGGCTGGCGCGGAGCAGGAAACTGTCTCTTCCAGCTGTTGTGAGCCCGCGTCACTGTCATTTAGACACGGCGGGTCAGGCTACACCCAGGAGAGGAAGCCCTGCTCTCAGGAGAGACTTCTCTGCGCCCACAAAGACTGCCTGGAAAGGCTTGCGGCCTCTGATTTCCATACGGCTTCTGGCACATTGTTTTACTCAAAAGGAGAAAAGGAAACAACGCAGTGCCTTCCAACCCTAAACACAACGAGCTGGCAGCGGGAGAGGCGGTTAAGTCACTCCAGTAACATGCCAGGCTGAGAATAACAACATCTGTTCCTGCGGGCAGTTAGCAGAGGATTAAAAACAAAGAAGAAACCTTAGCTTTGAATGCAGCTAGATATACTGACTGGTGACTTGTAACTCCTTTTGGGCAGCTGGATGTCCCAAATGGCGGGCTTGGGGCTTGTTGCATGGGGTTAGGGTGCTGTGGCAGTAATGGGTGAGTTGGAGGAAAACGGCTCCCAACTTCTGTGATTTATAATTTGGGCACAGAGACACTCACATTGCACTCAAATGCAACACGGGCTGGCTTTCCTGACATGAGCATCAGACCTTGAAAGGCTCTTGCTTTCTGTAGGAGAGATTCTCTTAAATAAATACCCCTGCAGATTTTTGCCAGCCTTTGCTTTAGGCTTCAACGCAGCTCTGTTATTGTCGTTAAGTTGCTAAGTCCTGTCGACTCTTTGTGACCTAGTGAACTGCAGCCTGCCAGCCTCCTCTGTCCATGGGATT
>NW_011440346.1:0-1393 GCF_000754665.1 Bison bison bison | reverse complement strand
AAGATCTAGTGCTGTTGAAATCTTTTCATTTGCTTGTTTTCCATCAGCATATCTGTGGTGAAGCTTTTATTCAAATATATTATCCATTTTTAAACTGGGTTACTTAATTTTTACTGTTGAATTCAAAGAATTATTTATATATTCTGGATACAAGTCCTTTGTTAGACATTTGGTTTATAATTCTTTCTCCCAGTCTGTGCAATGTCTTTTCATTCTCTTCACATTGCCTTTAGCCTAGCAAGAGTGGTTTTGTTTTGTTTTGTTTTGATAAAGTCTACTTTATCAGCTCTATTATAAATTGTTTTTGATGGTATATCTAAGTATTCTTCACCTAACCCCTGGTCATGAATGGAAATCTTATTTTTTCTTTTCCAAACTCTTTTTCTTTTTTTGCTTGCTTTATTGTTCAGAGTGGAACACCCTTATGCTGAAAAAGACTGGTGAAAGTAGACACACTTATCTGAGACTTACGGATAAACATTCAGTCTGCTACATTGAATACAATGTGAGCTACTGTTGTTTTGTAGATACTTTTTTATCATGTTGAAGTTTCTATTTCTACTTTGCTGGGAGGTTTTAGCATGAGTGGGTGTGAAATTTTCTCAAAAGACATTTATGCCTCAATCAATATGATCATGTGTTTTTTCCTTTAGAGTTTGCATGGCAGTTTGCATTAATTCATTTTTGAGTTTTGAAACAACTTTGACCCATTTGGTCATGATGTGTTATTCCTTTACATATTTATAAATATTTGTTAAAACTTTTTGAATCTATGACCAGGAGATCTGTGGTTCAAATACCAATTATATTTTAAAGTCTTTGCAATGTCAATTCTGGTCCTATGTAGAGGCCAACCTAAAACCTGGGTAATGTTTTATATCATAATTCAGTTCTCAAAGCATTCACTGTGTTCATTTTTAGTCACTTTTATGCATAGGCCACTTCAGGCTGAGCCTGGGACTATAGACATAGATGCAAAGGGTCTCTTTCTCTCGCTTGTCTTCTCAGTGATCTCCCCAGTCTCTAGTTAGGGGGAAGCAGCAAACAGACACGATGCTGCCTCTCCTGCATTTGCTTGATGAAGGGGATGGAACTCTACCACTGTATATGCAGCAGTAATGCCAGATTAGGGTGTGAGGATGGGGAGAGGGCACCACTTCCTTGCTGTTATTTGTTCAGTAAAAAGGAGTGCTTTGATGGAGGCTATACTCCAAGACTCTTAAACTATAAGTAAAGAAAGGGACTCTGCCCAGAGCTGCCTCTTCTGAGGTGCTAGAGGGCAAAGCAGGGTAAAAAGGATGTCATCAAAGAGCTTCTTCCTTTCAGTCTTCTGGATGGAGGGAGCAGACTTCTCCTGGGAATAACTGATTTTTTTTTTTTTTTTTTTTTTTTT
>NW_011440345.1:0-1393 GCF_000754665.1 Bison bison bison | reverse complement strand
GCTGCCGTCTATGGGGTTGCACAGAGTCGGACATGACTGAAGTGACTTAGCAGCAGTAGCAGCAGCATGGACACATCTGTAATCAATGACCAAGGTGTTGACATTTCTTTCCTAATCTGTGTTCCAAGATGATTATTACAAATCTCTTCATATGATTTACAAGCATAAAGGAATTGATTATGCAGCAATAAAGAGATTTCAGGACAGGAAACCACGTCCATTTGAGCTAATCTTCCTCTGGAATTCAGAACACAATATTTTTGTAATTCATTCAACTTATCTGCTTTGGTAAGTAATTTAAATTAATTAAAAAATAGAATTTTAATATAATACAGCAATGTTTTCCCAAAATAATAAGGTCAAATGCAATTATTTATTCATTTACCATGCATTTTAAAATGTATTTTCTCTTTATTTTTACTGATAAGTGTATATCTATAAACTAAACCCCTCTTTTTGGTTAATATTGAAGTCTGGTAGATAATAACTTAGGAAATCATAATGGTATCAGATAATTTAAATTTTTCCCTACATAAAATGTCAGTTGCTTCAAATTATCATCCCTAGATTCCATCAACTGGTTATCATACATTTGAGGATTATGTTTTAATGACCACTTGTTAAAATAATGTGAAAGCCATTTGACTTTGAGAGGTAGGTCTTACATATTGCATAAATTCATGGAACAGAAGGGGATATGACTAAATAATAATTAACAAAGTAATCATTCAGCAGATAGTTTAGTAATTGGTTAAAATGATTGTGGGAGATACTGTCTACCATATAACCCAATGTTCCCAATATAAACAGTTACAAAACAGTTCTCTTAGAATTTGTTTTCAGAAATTATTCATCTCTTCGGAGGAACTGATGTTTGCTTTTCTGGTCAGACAATGAGTGCATTATGTGTCATAGCATTCCTCTTAATTAATAAACAATATTTTTAGAGTAGTTTTAAGTTTGCAGCAAAAGTTAGCAGATGGGACAGAGAATCCCCATGAATTCAGCTTCTACATACACACAGCACTTTCCCCTCTGTCAATATCTGACACCATAGTAGTGTTCTTGTTATGAACTAAACCTACACTAACACATTAATATCACTTGAAGTTCGTGGTTTAAATCAGGGTCCATTCTTTATGTTATAATTCTATGGGTTTTGACAAATGTATAATGGCATGCATCCATCATTTTAGTTACATGTAGAATACTTTTACCAACCAAGCTAAATATTTGTAAAATCCACTGTCTCTTGAGATGTAGGAGTATAAATCACCTAATTGTTACTTAATATTAAATAAAAATTCCAAAATTTAAGAATAAAGTATGGTGTTAGAAAGTGTTCTAGTTTCATTCTTTCACAAGTGGTTGACCAGTTTTCCCAGCACCACTT
>NW_011440344.1:0-1391 GCF_000754665.1 Bison bison bison | reverse complement strand
TAGTGGATCCAGAAACATATGGCATAAACTGGCAGTTTTGCCTGGAAATCCATATTCACTTCAGATTAAGCTCTTCTAGACACATGCTAAGACACATGCCAGCTCTATGCCCTTGGGAAATATTTTTCACCATCTTCAAGCCTTAGATACCTCATCCTCAAAGCAGAAATAATAGTGGAAGGGAGAATGGGGAGTTACTGTGTAAAGGGTACAGAGTTTCAGTTTTGGAAAATTAAAAAGATCTAGAGATGGTTGGGGGGTAATGGTTATACAACTTTGTTAATGTACTTAATGGCACTTAAAATGCTTAAATTGCAAATTTTATCCTATATGTATTTTACCACAATTAAAAAAAACAGGAATAATAAAAGTACCCCATGAGATTGTTTTGAAGTCTACAGAGATAATAAACAGTGTGTGTGGTGCCTAGCACATAGCAAGTACTCAGTAAATGGTCATTATTAGTGTTGTGATTCATAGTAATAATCAAAATTGGCTTGAACTCCTGCAGAGTCACAACCAGTATCAATGCTTATCATTGTCTGTCTCATCACCTTTCTCCTCCCCACCACACTGCACCTTCACATCCCTACCCTTCTCTTCACTGTTTCCCTTTTCCAGATCTGCATTCTTTCCAACCTCCGTAAATTATCAAGCCCAGTCATCGCAGAAATCCAAAAAATGTTTGGTAGATTCAAGCCCTTCTGCTTAAGTTGCATATAAAAACAATCCTTAAAAGAAATTAAATTCCTCTTTCAGCCAACAAAATGATCTTCAAAGTGACTTGAAAGCTTTAACAGTTGCGAGACTAGCCAAGGATAAAGCTACAAAACCAGCTTGGTTTCTGTATCCTCCTATTCCTTCTTAGATGAGAATAGAGCCAATGAGCAGCACTTCTAGGTTTTGAGTGAGTTTCACAGATGTCCATTCATTCAGTCCACCCCCTCCAGGTGACACCCCAGGAACACAGTCACCCCAAGACTATCACTCTTGATCCTACAATTGGATGGTGTCCTGCAACCTTTATACACTGTGATGCCTAATAGGATCTATCCTCCAAGTTCTTTCTCTTTCTCCAAACACTTCAAAACAAATAGAGATAGAAAGAGCCTTGGAAATCTTTCAGTCAATGCTCTTCATCTTACCAATAAAAGCATGAAGCCCAGCCTGGCTAGATAATGAGATGCACTTTACACATCTCTGCTTTGGATCCCACTGTCTTCAGCCTTTTAGATACCTTGTGCTATTAAGGATTCCCCCTCTTCTGTAACTGCCGTCTTGCCTCACAACTTGCTCTTCTCCCCTTCTCCCGACTTCCTTCCAGTTCTCAGTCTACATCTCTTCTTTCAGAGTCCAGTTCTCAGATGCCTTGTTTTACCCATGTATTAAAT
>NW_011440343.1:0-1396 GCF_000754665.1 Bison bison bison | reverse complement strand
CCATCCTCCCACTCTTCCATTTTATCCCCTTTCTGCACTCAAAGAGTGTGCTTTTTAATTAGTCCAGCAAGAAGCAGCAAATGAGGGAAATGTGGAAAAAGCTCTTTGTCTTCAAGTTGAAATGCACGTAAAGAAAACACAAGCAGGGATTTATTAAAAGGCTTTTGTGAGGAGGCTTTTAGTCAGCATTTGACTTGGTTAAAATCCCGAGCCATTGTTTATTATGGCACAGCAGCAAGGGAAGAAAAATCAGGGTTTTGTGCATTTGTCTATTAGGAGAAGGAAGAGGAGCCTTAGATGCTTCAAATTTCAGCCTGTGGTGTACCGAGGTGTCACCTGTTAAAGAAAGACAGGCCTGCCAAGGAGAGTTGCTGATGGACGGGTGTGGGCTCCTCTTGTTAACTGTTTCAGGACCAGCTTATGCGCTGCAGCTTGCTTTCTTTATCCACTTTAATCCCAGCACTTCTTCCCGTGACTTTCTCCTCAGAGTAGAACATCCTTGTTTTTAGTGTCCACCGTGAGATATTTAGCTTCCATAGACATTTCATCAGCTTCGGGTGTTATTCTGACCAGCACATAAAGAGCACCGTTCAAGACAGAATGTTTGCCTTCTTTGAACTTTGGCATTAAATTTTACAGAAATACATAAACATTATATATTTGTATAATGAGGGTTTTGAAGATTGGCTAAATTTTTTAATTAAAAGAAAACTGAAAACAGTTGAATTCAGCTACTTGGGAGTTTCTATGTGTTTGGGCAAATGTGATTGCCTGAATTGGTAGTAGGACTCTTCATTGCTTCTTAGATGATTTTCCTTCAGGAAGGAAACGTATAATGTCAGCATCTGAATGGGTTGAAGATCCATGCTTGTGCTTTACATAAAAGACTGGCCCTTTTAGGTCAGTCTGATAATGTATGTACATCGAAGGAAAGAGAGGACATGCACTTGTGTTGCCATTTTGTGAAATAAAGTATGCCAACTACTTATTAATTACTCAAGCAGAATGCAGATGTAAAGCAATACTATACACAGGCAGATCATATCTAAAGATTATAACTTAAAGAGCTGCAACGTTTTGTCACATTATTATAACTAAATTAGTACATTTGTAAAGGGACTCTTATTACACGTTAAATGTTTAGGTCATATCTTTCTAAACCAAACCCATGATACCCTTCCGTGTTGATACATTTGAATCACCTGGGATTCAATCACTTCTAAACATGCCCATGCCCAGGACACTCACTGGACCAATTAAATGAGGGTATAGAGGTGGGTGTCTGGAACTGAGGCAAGAATATTTTCTAAGGATGAAAGTGAAAGTGGAGAGTGAAAAAGTTGGCTTAAAGCTCAACATTCAGAAAACAAAGATCATGGCATCTGGTCCCATCACT
>NW_011440342.1:0-1396 GCF_000754665.1 Bison bison bison | reverse complement strand
CACTGTGTCACTGAAACAGTCAACTCAAAGCAGAACCAGGTTTCAGAGAGAAAAAGATGAAAAGATTGTTCAAGGAAGAGTTACAGGGTGTCACAAAAATTGCTGATGACTGACTTTGAGTTATAGAATATTTAGTGCAATATTTTGGTAGTTGGTGAGATTTGAGAGATGGAAACAGGGAATTCAGTATATAGAATCCTATGGGGACTGAAATCCCAGGCAAAAGGACTGATCTGGCAGAATTGAAGTTCTTGTGTTGAATGACATAGATAGATTAAAAGGCGTAATGAAATTTTATTTGGTGTTCCCAAGGCAGTTGTGAGGAGCAAAGAATGTTGGAAGGGAAAGAAGAGTAGATGATCTGGCCAGAAGTGCTCGGTGTCGAGAGGATCCTGCATGACTCCTGGTGACAGGTACCAAAACTGACAAAACAAAGATCTTATTTCAATACCACAGGCTCCCTTTTTGTGATGGAGGGTTTGAAATCTGCTGTGTCTGCAGATGCGGGCTTCTTATTTGACTGAGATCTGTTGAGGCTTACAAGCAGCTGATTTAACTCTAAAGGGATGGGCATTCTCTTGACTCCTACCAATGAGGTACAGTGTCAATTTGAACCCTTCTCTGAGATCCTCAGTGGTACTTTTTGCAGCATACTAATCAATAAAGATATATATGTAGCAATAGTTAAATAAGATACTAAGTGTATAACCAGTAAAAGGCAAATATTCTTAGTATATTTACATATATATTTATGATGTGTTCATGGAAGACACACTGGCTAAATGCTGAGAGAAACTATGACAAGCAGATTCACTGGCATAGCTTCCCTCAAGGAAGACTTGAAAACAACAGAACACATCAGAGATGCCTAACCTACTTTAGAAAGGTAGGGAAACTCCATCTTCTCTATTTTATCTTATAATCCTAAAAACATGTTTTGAGTAGACTATAAGAAAGGGAATATTTTAAAATAAATTCCTATAACTATTTCCAAATATCCAAGGTTTTTCTAAGTGTAGTCAAAAGAAGCAGTTCTACTTGAACATTTTATTGACTGAATAATTTCCAGTGTTCAGCAATTCATTCAGCAAATATTGTTGAAATATCATATTGGGTATAGTAAAATGAATATAAAATATTTTTACTCTCTCAGTAAGATATTATTAGAAGAATCAATTATAGAAACAAATAACCCCAAATTCTGAATGACTGGTATAATCGATTATTAGAGCCCTAAAACAGACTACCCATTTGTTGTGGCAAGAGGGTGAAGGGAATAAGGATTGCCTATAAACCTAGATAGCATATTCAAAAGCAGAGTCATTACTTTGCCAACAAAGGTTTGTCTAGTCAAGGCTATGGTTTTTCCTGTGGTTATGTACGGATGTGAGAGTTG
>NW_011440341.1:0-1397 GCF_000754665.1 Bison bison bison | reverse complement strand
TATATACACATATATGTGTGTGTGTGTGTATATATGAAATTGTGTTGTAAAAATTAAATGTATTTGTAACTATGTACCTGACATATGATAATGTAGATATACTGGTGATTCATTAATAATCAGTTAGAATAACATGGGAAAATTCTGTTCATTGTGAAACATATCCAAAAATAAAAGTGGGACTGATATAGACATTAAGAGAGGGCTGTCCATATTTATTTTCATATGTTTATACCCTTTGTCTTCATTAGACTTGGCAGGAAGCATATATTGGGCCCACATGGTTTGTTTCTGTTTCCCAGAGTAACCTGTCCATGGTCAGTGGTCTGCCTCCACTTCCTGCATCATGGCTTTCTTTGCAGAATAATCTTTCTTTAGCATGTTTCAAAATAACTTCCTCATGGAGATAGAACCCAATGCTTTCTCATGTGCTTATTTTTGCTTTTTAAACAGAAGCATATTCTGTTGTTCTATTGGCTCTATTGTTTCCAAATAGTCACTGGCCTGAAATGATAGCATATAGTGGCCCTGTTTTTGTTATATATATTTGAACACTTTTGTAATAAAGTAGAAATGGTCAAATATTAAAAATGAGATAAACAGGATACTAAACTAGTCATAAACATCTAGCTTCAACGTGTCAGTGTTGACTAGTCTTTTATCTATTTCCTGTATTTTTTGCTTCAGTATTTTTAAACAACTCCTGACATACCATTTCTCCCTTAAATACATCACTATGTGGTATCTCTAAAACTTAAGGATTTCTTTAAACAACACATTATCACATTTATCCAAATTAATATTAATAGTAATTCTTCAATGTTAGTTGATACCTAGCCTGTCAAAATATTCCTGGTTGTCTCTCAAAAAATTTTGAAGTTTGATCAAAACAGGACCTACATCATGTCCACATATTGCATTTCATTCATGTGTCCCTTAAATTTCTTTTAATCTGTGATGTGTTTATGCTCAATTATTTTTCATAGCATTATTTGTTGAAGACTTGCTCTGTAGACTTCCCCACATTCTGGGTTGACCAGTTCCTTTCTAATGGGATCATTTAACACATTTCTTTAGCTCCCTGGGTTGCCTCTAAATTGTATATCAGTCTAATGGTACCATAAAATTCAAGTTGAATTTTTAGCAAGCATAGTAATTAATAATATACCTTAACTGGTTATGCATACTTCATGTTATCATATCAGTGTAAAAAATAACCAAACAGAAACCTCAATAAGTAGGTGTGCTCAGAGACCAGAAAGGGGACCTGCCATGTACTATGAGGATATCAAAGACCAGCAGAAGAAAAGACTTCTCTTTCCTGGCAAGGACTCAGCCAATGAAAAGCCATGGCCTCTTTGCTGACTGTAGCCCTCCCAATCAGAGAAGGCAACAGC
>NW_011440340.1:0-1397 GCF_000754665.1 Bison bison bison | reverse complement strand
TTTTTTTATAGCTGAGTAGTATTCCATTATGTGTGTGTATGTATGTGTGTATAAATATATATATATATATATATCACATTTTCTTTATCAGTTCATCTGTCCATGGACATTTAGGTTGCTTCCTTGTCTTGGCCATTGTAAATAGTGCTCTTATGAACTTAGGGGTGCCCTGTAGTCTTGTTGATTGGCTGGTGTGGGAGAAGGAAGAGAGGAGGGGTCAAGTGTGATGCCAGAGTTAGGGGAAGAGGCTAAGTCCTTTCTTCAGCTCCTCAGGGAAAATGTTTTAGGATGTCTGTTTGGGGATCAGTTAATAAAGTTTTCTAAAGGCAAAGAGATCCTTGAGTCGGTGAAATTGGAGGAGGTTTTGGTAATGATGAGGATCTTAAAACCCTAGTTGGTTCAGAATTCCTTCCTCCAGGTCCATGAGTCTGTGTGGGCAAGTCAATACTCTATAAGAAGGGGGAAAAGCCTGTTATGGACTAGGACCTGAGAGAGGGGAGAGCCGATCTTTTCTGTTCATATTCTCATTGGGCCTTCACAGGGGACAAATATGGTGTCTGAGAAATGGAGGGTGTTTCTACTGAGCTCAGAAAAGCCCACCTGGCTAAACCCTGCCCAATGCATTTGTCCCCCTGCCACCAAGAGCCAGAGGAGCTGGCCTGCATGGGAGCCATACCTAGAAAGCACTGGTCCCCTGAGCTTTCGAGGATGTGGTAGGAGGGGAGAGGTTGGTGCTTTAAGGAAGGTGTATCACTTATCACTCCCTCCCATCCAAGGCTGGTTTCCTGAACCCTCTCAAGCTGTCGGGCATTTGCCTGAGATCTGTAGTCCAGTCTCTTCTGTTGGAACTTAGGGTTTGTACTCAAAGGCTGTAGGGATGTAAGTTTCCTAAAGAGGTCATCGTGTCCATCTAAAACCACCTCCAGACTCAGGAGAATCTGGAAGATAGCATTTATAATGTAAACAGCATGGACTTTGTAGCCAGAAAGACCTGTGTTTGCGTTTTCCTAAAGTTACCAAGCTTTTGTGAGCTTTAGTTTACTTACTCCTTTAAGCTTTTTTTAAAAAAAAATTTGCTTGGCTGTGCTAGGTCTTAGTTGCAGCATGCAGGATCTGGACCCCTGATCAGTTGCAGCATGTGGGATCTGATTCCCTGACCAGGGATGGAACCTGGGCCCCCTGCATTGGAAGGTGGACTCTTAACCATCCGACTGCCAGGGAAGTCCCTCCCTTAAACATTTAATGAATCTGCTTAGGGACTAGCACTATACCAGGCTTAGGGAGATTAAATAAATAAAATGCAATCTTTCCTTGAGGAAGCATGAAGTGAAGTGAAGTGAAGTCGCTCAGTTGTGTCTGCATAGACCTAAGTAAAGAAATGCAACCAGGTACTATAA
>NW_011440339.1:0-1397 GCF_000754665.1 Bison bison bison | reverse complement strand
TTTTTTTTTTTTTTTTTGTAAATAAGTTTTTGCTGGAACACAATCATGCCTATTTGTTTATGTACCATCTATCACTGCTTTTGCACCCCAACGGCAGAGCTGAAGAGTTGCCACAGACTCTGTGTCCCACAGAGCCTAAAACATTGACTGTTCGGCTCCGTACAGAAAAAGTTTTTTGATTGCTGGTCTAAGGTACCATTATGATGGGCCGTTTGGGTCATATTGTAAGTTCCCCAACCTGGCCACTTTAATTCCAGGCTGTTCTTGGAGAGGTTGTGCCATTTTGTAAAATATGTACAAGAACCTGGGTTAAAATGAAAATCCTACAAAGAGTGGGCCTTCAGCCTTGTGGAGAAGTAACCTGGACTGAGATGACCCCACGTAAGTTAGTAACAGTTGGCCAAGAGTCACTTTTACACCTCCCATCTTGGGCTCCCAACCAGAGTGTAACTATCTTTAGCTGCATTCTTCAGCAAAAGGGGTTTTGGAGATTTTGTCTCCCAAATCTACCCTCTGGGACACAAAGTCAGGATGGAGGAAAATGGAGCCTGTAGCATTCTGGGATGGGCAGCCAAGCTATAGTTCATCCTCTTAAAGGTCACCAACCAAGCAAAGCCTTAAACTTGTTCACCCGTGGGACTAGTTTTGGCTGTGGACTCATTGGTACTCATCTGCTGACAATTCTATGGCCATTCTCTCCCCTTACAGACAAATAAAGTTTATGACAAAGCAGTACAAGACAGGGGTGAGATTAGAGGGCTTTCTAAATTGTTAGATGTTATCAACGGAAAACCACTGCTCAATTAGAAAAAGTTGTGATAAAGTAAAACTGACTTTCATTGATCTAGAGCAGCAATACTACACTGACAGTTCTTAAATAACATTTTGTTAGGAGAAATGAATGCATTTTATTTTACTCCTCTTTGCGGGGTTGCAGAAGTTCTTACAGCAGGATATCAGACTAGGACATGCTTAGATTGGCTAGTTTCCTAAGGCAAGGATCAGTATATAAAAGGCAAAGTTCTAATTTAAAAAAGGAAGCCTTGTACTAGTCACCAGGCTTTCTGCTGTTGTTACTGCACAACCGATGGGCACTTCTGGTTCTCACTCCCAGTCATTCTGTGGTGATGATGGCTGTCACTTATTGAACCAGACAATGTAGATGATTTATCCTTGTGTACCCTGTACCAGGGGCTTCCCTGGTGGCTCAGATAGTAAGGAATCTGCCTGCAGTGTGGGAGACTTGGGTTCGATCCCTGGGTTGGGAAGATCCCCTGGAGGAGAGCATGGCAACCCACTCCAGTATTCTTGCCTGGAGAATCCCCACCGACAGAGGAGCCTGGCGGGCTATAGTCCATGGGGTTGCAAAGAGTCAGACACAACTGAGCATGCACAGA
>NW_011440338.1:0-1397 GCF_000754665.1 Bison bison bison | reverse complement strand
TGTGTGAGGGGGGGTGGTAAATAAAGATATATGGAGACATAAGAGATGTGGGTTCAATCCTTGGGTCAGGAAGATCCTCTGGAGGAGGGCATGGAAATCCACTTTAGTATTCTTGCCTGGAGAATCCTATGGACAGAGGAGCCTGGTGGGCTACAGTCCAGAGGGTCTCAAAGAGCCAGATATGACTGAAGTGATCATAGAGCACACACACCATGCAAAACTACATCTTTCTATTGTTTTCAGAGATTGGATAGGTATAACATCACTTTTATAACAGTTTTTAAGGTGTATAACAGTCATTTCACATTTATGTTTATCTGTTGCCTGAAGGACCTCATACCAGGGCCAAACAAGTAAGTTGTTTTCAACTAAGGATATCAATTTGGTGTTTACCAAATTGTTTGGTAAACCAATTTGGTGTTTACTTGGTATTTACACATGACTTTATGTATGAGTTAGGGAGTTCATACTTTCAAAATGGGTATAAGAAATAAGCAGCTTCATTTTATATCAGTGTTAGCTCTCTAAACAAATAAAAATACTGTGACTATTATATGACAGCATTGTAGATTTTTTTAAGTTAATTTTCTATTACTCATAATGTATGGATAGTCCTAATGATTCCATTAGAGTTTAAATAACAGAATTCAGCACAAATGTATTTTTACTGAGCAGAGAAACATAATTTCTCTGGAACTGCAGCTGCTGAAGTTGAAGATGAGGTTCTTACTATCCCTT
This sequence comes from Bison bison bison, assembly GCF_000754665.1. Lineage (NCBI taxonomy): Eukaryota > Metazoa > Chordata > Mammalia > Artiodactyla > Bovidae > Bison > Bison bison. Next base: position 659 of record NW_011440338.1, on the reverse strand, counting down.
GGGGAGATTACTGTCTCTGCCAGCTGACTGAGTTTTTATACAGCCAGCGATTTATTAGATTGCTTTGCTCTTAAGTGTGATAATAGGCCTTATGCTTAGCAAGGTTTAGAGACTTCCAGTGCATTAATATTTTATGGCAATGACAGGCAAGACACATTTTGTTTACCTAACAAGACAAGCCAAGCCAGAGCTTATGTGTATTGGAGTATTGGAGATTAGCACTTTCAACTTGGAGGAACCCTGCCAATTATATGTTTAGGGCTTTGTGAAGGCTCTTATAATTGTAATCTAATCAGTTCCTTATTTAGTACATTGCTATTATGTGCAAAGAAATTATCATAGCTTTTTCAGTCTGGGCTCAGTAGGAAGAAACCTCACTGTTAAATGACTAATGTTAACCACATAACAGCAGTGAATTTTCTAGTCACTTCCTTTCTTCTAGTAACAGATTTCATTTCATTTGGAAATCAGACAGACATAAACCAAAGCTTAGGTAGATGTACATATATCCAATTTAACTGAGAAGATCCACTCAAATAATTTGAATCACCTACTAAGGAAAGGTATGTTGTGGTACTCTTGATTTCTGAAATTTTGTCATTTTTGCCTTCTTATTTTATAAACTATTTAAAATATGGTAATTCCTGGGCCACCTGCAG
>NW_011440337.1:0-1398 GCF_000754665.1 Bison bison bison | reverse complement strand
GCTGCTGTCTATGGGGTCGCACAGAGTCGGACACGACTGAAGCAACTTAGCAGCAGCAGCAGACAATCTGGGGTCCAGTGCATGCTTCTGCCCACTTTCTGGCCATGGAATCCTATCAAAGTCCCTTAACTTCCCTGAACCTAGATTCTAAGCCTGAAAACACAGGGCATGGAAATGGCTAGTTAAGTCCTTGGAAGGTTGATGTGAGGATTTTTAGAAACCAGAAGTCATCCAAGTAAGGACACAATACATATTTAAATTAGGGGGATGGGACCTCCCTGGTGGTTCAGTGGCTAAGACTCCATGTTCCCAATGCAGGGGGCCTGGGTTCAATCCTTGGTCAGGGAACATGTTGCAAATCAAAAATAAATAAACAAAAATATTTTAAAAATATAAATAAATTAGGGGGTGCTGACATCACTGTCTTTTAGGGTGAGGACCTTAGAGACACAGGTGGAAGCAAATGTATCCTGAAGGTTTAGAACTTTGCGGCCACTTTGGGACCCGCTCTCTGGATTTGAATCTCAGTTCGGCTGTTTCCTAGTTTTGTGCCTGGAGATAAGTCACTGTGTGTTTTTGACCCTCACTTTTCCATATTTTGAAAGGGGATGGACCTGTTTTCAAGGGCTGCACTGAAGATTAAAAAGGGGTGGAGACGAGGCCTGCTTCTAACTGTTGCACGGGAGACTAAATGAGTTTGTGGACTGTACTAAGAACCCGAAACAAGGCCAGGGAAAGGAGGATCTCTGGGAAGGTTTATGCTCATTAATGCAAGGGGCCAGGTCAAGGGCAACCCCAAGACCTCAGAGCATGCCATGTGAGTGGTTTCTGAGGATGACAAGGCACAATGCATCCGGCAGCCACAGCGGGAAAGCCAAGCGTGTCAGCTAGTATGCTGCCAGCAATAGCTGTCGATGTCACGGCTCTGGAACCCCCTGCCTTAGACACCAGAATCTCACGGTGAATCTCACCCCCATGAGCACTGGAGCATTCCAGAAACAAGGGTATGTGCAAAGCAGAAATAGAGACACAGGCTTAGAGAACAAATGTAAGGGGGTAAATGGATGGAATGGATGGAATGGATTGGATGGATGGAATGGATTGGGAGAGCGGGATTGACATGCATACACTACTGATACTAGGTACGAAATAGGTAACTAATGGGAACCTATTGTATAGCACAGGGAACTCTACTCAAGGCTCTGTGATGATCTACATGGGAAGGAAATCCAAACAAAAGAGGGATATATAGAGCCGACTCACTGTTAAAGACCCTGATGCTGGGCAAGATTGAAGGCAAAAGGAGAAGAGGGCTGCAGAGGATAAGATGGTTAGGTAGCATCACCAATTCAATGGGCATGAAATTGAGCAAACTCTGGGAGATAGTGAAGGACAGGG
>NW_011440336.1:0-1399 GCF_000754665.1 Bison bison bison | reverse complement strand
TCTTGAACAGGCCATTGTGTGCGCTTCAGTGAGAAGCAGATTGTTATGGTTGCCCAGAGAATCTCTGAGCCGCAAGCATGTGGACAGACCAAAGCTGAACAGCTGGTCAATGCAGGCCCACGATGTGCTTCACAATATATGGTGACCATTTATTGTTGGAACTTCGAGAGAGAGGGCTCTGTTCTTCCGCCATGGTCAGCTTCATTGCTGAGTTTATATTTATAGCTAGCCTCTCCACCATCTGTGCACGCGGCCTACACTGCATCTCTGAGGAATTGGAGGCATGATTTGAAGACCTGATTAAATAGCCAGGAAAAAGCAATCCATCATTTACAAGGAGGGAGTATAAGACAGTCACAATGGTGTTCTGTCACGCTTTCAGATTTTGGTCTTCATTTTCTTTTACTTTCATTCTAATCCAATGCCAGATACAATAAACACCAACCCAGTGTCGCAGCCACTGACAACACTTTACCATCTAGAAGGGAGAAGAATGAACTATCAAGATTCCCTGAGGCTTGCCCTCCTCGGGAGGTAAATGACATTTCTGCCGAGGGGAGCCTTGTCCTTTTGTAGTCTCATAGACCCAAATGAATCAGGACCTGAACAGAACACAAGGGACCATTAACAAAGAGATACCTGTTGAAATCAGAGCTGACTGGTGTAAGTGAAGTTTAGTGCCTAGAATTGGTTTATTGAACAAGCTGAACTATTGGAATAGCAAGAAAGAAGAGGAAACAGCTTTATTTTTTTCCCATCCTCCACTTTCAAACACACTCTATCAGATATATTTTCTGTCCTAGATAGCAAATTGGGTCAATCCTCGAGTCCTGAAGGCACCTTAAAATATTTTAAAAGCTTTCTTTTCAGATATTAAAAATAGTAACAATAAAGGGAACACATACACATGCAATCAAGTAAGCTCTAAATCAAGACATTAACCTAACATTCCATTTCAAGTTTCTTCCCTCCTCCTAGAGCTGGCCTGAGGCCAAAAATGGGTAAGAGGCAATGGAACTGTGTGTCACTTGGTTTTCATTCTATTGGGTCTGCCTGGCCCCCCACCGCCACCCCCACCCCCAGGACTTAGGGCTTCTCTAGGGTAGAAAGAGAGGATGGACTTCAAGTAAAGAGACAGAGGCTCTTTTTCTCAACCTGTGCTCTTTAGAATCCATAGTCGTAGAAGGCATCCACATGTGTGTTTTGTGGGGGCAGCTATGTGGGTTCTTCTGAGGCCTTTCCACCCGAGGAACCTCCACTCTAGACCCCTTCCTAAAGCAGGCACAGCGGGGTCTGGCTGGCCTTCTGCCCCAGCTCCCAGGTCCGCTCCACCCCCAGTATCTTCTGTGGCTGTAGCCTCTGCAGCCAGAACCTCGTGGGCAGGCTTCTTCAGCTGTCT
>NW_011440335.1:0-1399 GCF_000754665.1 Bison bison bison | reverse complement strand
GTTAAATTTCCATTTAATACAATTATAAAAATTATAATAACTAGGACTTCATGAGCTCTTTCTACACAAAATCTAACTTAGTACTCAAATTTTACAAATATGAGTCATAGATATTTGTTCAAGGACACTAAGTTGTTACTTATTCCCATTGGGTGCAACAAGATTTCAATGCAGGAAATTCTGACTTCAGACACTCCTTGTATAATGGCTGCATTTTATTCACTGAATGAATATCCAGGGTTTATTTTAAATAAATGCTGGTGCATGCTTAGATAGATGCATATATAACTTCTGATGTTATTAAAACCTTAATGATGATCATAAAGCATTGTGTTTTTGATCAAATACTTCTTTAGATATGCTTCCAAATATAGAATTTCTGCATTAAAAGTACACAGCTTCAATTTTGATACACGTTGCCAGATTGAATACCAGAATTTGTAGAATACTCATTTCCCTGCATCCTCAACAAGCAGTGCTGTCAGTATTAAAATGAGCAGATATTGACTCACTAAGAAAAAACTCTCTTCTTTGGGGTTGTAACTCAGAATTAAAAGCACACACTTGTTGTGAATTATAGGTTTATTCTTTAAAATTCACTTATTAACTTTAATAGTGGGCACTGTGGGAAAACAAATAAGAATGCTTGCTTCATAAATCTCATAATGTTATTCCTGAAAAATCATTATTTGGGGGAAGTAGTAAGGATCATTCTACACATTGCTCGTAAAAATACTAGTAATCTTACATAGAAATGTCACAACATACCAAGAATATTTATATGTTCATATTCTATGACTCAGTAATTCCACTTGAAGGACTCAGTCTTAGAAAAATGACAAGAGATATAGTCCCAACAGGTTTATCATAATATCATCTTTGAAAGTAAAAATGGAAACTATGGAAAACAGACATTGTTTATTGAGTATGATAAATCCATTAAGTGTGTTATTATTTAGCCATTACACTTTTGTGATCTCTGAAGACTAGTTTAGTCATGTGCCAAAATGTTCTGAATATTTAAGCAAAAATGTAGTATTTATACTGAATTACTCTAATTAGTAAACACACATGCTATTTGTATAAGACACAAGGGAAATTGGCTAAACACGTTAATCGTGATTATTAGATGCTTTCTAAAATTTTCCCCTTCTGAATTTTGTGGTTCTTTTTCCTCCTAAATGTTCCACAATCAGTTACATTTGTTTTACGCAAAAACAAACAAATAGAAAGCCTACTTCAAAACTCATCTTTGTCCTATCAATGATATATAGCTTGGAATCTCAAAGTCCTCACTCACTGTCAGTCCTATATACCACTTAGGTGACGTATCTGCTGCTGCTGCTGCTGCTGCTGCTGCTGCTGCTGCTGCTGCTAAGTTGCTTTAGTCGTGTCCGAC
>NW_011440334.1:0-1399 GCF_000754665.1 Bison bison bison | reverse complement strand
CTGAAATGAGCTTCTAAATGATTTGAAGCTGAGGAAATCTGACCTTACACTAATCAGGAGAGTTGGGATTTTCTACCCACTACTAAAAGCATGACAATGCTTATGAATACCACCTTCCACTGTCTGGCATTCTGGCCTAAGGCTCTGAGATATACCTTAGCCACTTCCTTGTTAATGTGTAGCAACTCGGAACCTTTGACTGCCTATTGGGCCAGATCAACTGAGTACTCCTTTTTCATGCCTGAAATCTCAGCTGGAGGTGTATTTAACAACCGCTTTCAGAGAGACCCCAGAATGCTAATTACCACCTGACGTGAACTTTGCTGGACTGCCATTTCTTGTAAAGGGACTGAGCTTTGGCAGCTTGGAAGGCACAGGCTGTCCAGTGGGACTCTCCCTGCAAACTCCTTCTCCTGTGCACCTAGCGGGGACCAGGCAGAAAGGCCTCTGGCACACCCTTTGTACCTCCTGCCACAGTGCTCCACCTGAGACATGGCCTCATGAATTAGAGACGAAATCTTCTGGGCCATCAAGAAAGCAACTGTCAACCTTAGAGTAGATGTGAAATAGAGATGAAGCCCAGTTTGAAAGAAATCTGCAGAGACTTTCCAGGCTGACTCAAAGCTCAGCTTGAGAAATTTGAAGGCTGATGCTTCCTATGTTCTAGAAGTGGGGAGTGACTCAAAAAACTTACCTTCATGTGTCCTGTAGGGAAGGTAAGGAAATACAGTTTCAAAGGAGGGGGATGTCTAATGTTTTAGGTATCTCCCTTGATCTATTTTCAAACACTAGAGAAGAAATATTTCTGACCCAAATTTCTACTTAGGACTAAAAGATGATTTTAGCAGTATCTTTTCCACTCAAATAAGGTCTTGGGAGTCATGGATATGGGGTGTTTTAAAGTATATTAGTATTGGCAACAGTTGGATATACTTGAAACATTTTAACAAGGGGCTGAGGTAGACAGGGTAGTAAGAGCAGCAAATTTGCCTATACTCTCTCATTCCATCAGGACAAGGATAGTCCACTCCAGACAAATTCCCATAAACCCCTCTGCCTGTCCAGGTAACTGGAAACGCCTCTGTCCTTCAGTTGTCAAAGTACTGTGGCCAGAGGAGGAGGTCAAAGACTCTGCTGTTTTAGCTGAACCAAGGAAAAGAGTGTAGCTGTTCTGGGCTGACTCTGAGCTTGCATCAATGGCCCGCAATATATACAACAGATGCTGAGAAATGAGAAGGAAATCATGGGCAGGGAAGTGACACTAAAAGGAGAATTCTGGTAGAAGAAATGGAGATCCAGCAGAATTCCATGCAGAGTCCAGGGCCTTTGCTGGACATTAGATCATGACTCTGCAGACAACAAAGGAGGAGGGCAGTCAATTTTAAACAATTACCTTGAG
>NW_011440333.1:0-1400 GCF_000754665.1 Bison bison bison | reverse complement strand
GGGTGTGGAACACATATGTCACTCCAGGAGTACCTTCCATGATTTAAACAAATGAACAAAAAAAAAAAATTCAAATGTAAAATGCTCTCTTTTTAATTACTAAATTAAGAAAGTTAAACAATTTAAAAATGTAAACTCACAAAGAAATAACAAAAAAGGAATTAAGACTTCAGAGTTGCTACTCAGTATTAAAAACTCAAATAGAAATAGGGTTTTTGATTTGTTGTTGTTAAACATTTGTAATTCAAGGTTGGTACAAACAGCAACTAAAAACCTAATACTTTTTTTTTTTTTTGTGCATCCTCATGAAATGTAAAGTAGTGCATAGTTATTTCACTGGAGGACTCCTGGACATAGAGAAAGTCATTTCATTAGCAGTACAGAACATTCAAACACTTATTTTACAATGGGAAATGTACAACCCCTCCCTCACCTTCCCGTAAGGTTTAGTTGTATGAGAAAATTTAGCATGTTGCCATGACTACAATGCTATGGATTTTAGACCATTTAAATGTGGTTACAAGGTTTATTAAATTAAAAAAGTTGGAAACATTTCAGCATTCATGTTTTTATACAAGAAGTTTGTGTGGTATCCATCCTCTAGTTTCCCTGGTGGTACTGGCCACTTGCTTGCTTTAAAGAGGCTCACTTTTAAGTTTCAAGAACAAATCATAGTAAGTTGAAGCAAATACTGGAAAAAGAAATTGTGAATTCAGCTTGGGCCCTGATGAAAAGAGTCAAAGTAACAGCCATCTACAGGCACAGTCATGAACCAAAAAAGTACAATCCAAAAACAAACAAACAAACAAACACGTTTTGCAAAAGCCAAAAATCGAGGCCACTGGTTTTCAGAATTACACCAGTGCTTTTATGTTGATTTTCCAGTCAAATCCTCATTCTGGGTCCTGAAGCTTTGTGGCCAACGTTGGCCACGGTCTCCATGTTAGCACCCACATGGTGTATGCACAGGGATATATAGATTATATATATTCATATTTATAAAAAAAGAAAAAAAACCAAACACCTGTCCTGATTGGTTTTTGTTAAAACATGAAAAAAAATTTTATTGTTTTAGACAAAGAGGCCACTTTTGGAAAATAATACTTTTTTTTTTAGTTGAATCAGGTGAAGACAGAGTTAAAATCACATAGGATTTGCATTTTAAAAAAAGGAAAGCACTAGGATCGTTGGCACTGGAGTAACTATTTACACTGAACAGAGGTTTGGCCTTTTACATAACATCGATACAATGCATTTCCAAAGTCTGAGAAATAACAAGGTTCTGTCTCGAATGCTTCACAGAGGAGGTTCGGATTTGGGGACAAGTGTCATGAATGAGGGCCATGGAAGTTCGTCAGCTTCAGAGTCACATGCAATCTGATCCTGGACGGTTCTGGCTG
>NW_011440332.1:0-1400 GCF_000754665.1 Bison bison bison | reverse complement strand
CATGTTTTGTGCCAGGTTGATTTTTTTTTTTTTTTTTCAATTCTCTTTAGTCATAGGTTGTTTTGATTTTTAATTTTTTTTGCACTGTTAAAACATCTTTATTAAATGTATTTTTAAACAACTCTCAAAATACATTACAGGATGGCTATCACAATCATTTCCTGTGATAACATTCTTCTCAAAGTATGTACTAAGCACTCTTACATCATTGCTAGTGGTTTTTTTTGCGATATAATTGATGATATTGTGTTAGGTTTAAAGTGTACAAAATGTTAATTTCATATGTATTATATATTACAATATGATTACCATCATATATTAGCTAACACTTCTGTCACATCACATATTTTTCTTAGTTGTGATGAGAACAATTAAGATCTATTCTCTTAGCAACTTTAAAGTACATTTTTCTTTTTCAGATTCCACATTTTGGTAATATAAATTTTTTTTTAATTTGGATTATCCCATTTAGTATAATTCCCTGAAGGTCCATCAGGATCATGTTGTTGCAAACGATAGGATTTCCTTCTTTCTCATGGCTGAATAATATTCCATTGTGTGTATATAGTACAGTCTCTTTATTCATCTGTTGATGCACACTCAGGGTATTTCTGTATCTGCCAGTTAGGAATATTCTGCCGTAAACATGGATGTGCAGATACCTTTTCAGTGCCCTGTTTTCACTTTCTTTGGATATATACCTAGAAGTAGGATTGCCAGATGGTATGGTGGTTCCATTTTTGTATTTTTTGAGGAACCGTCATACTGTTGTCCATAGTGGCTGAATTAGTGCACATGCCCATTAGCAGTGCCTGAGAACTCCTATTTCACCACATTGTTACCAACGTTTGTTACTTTTTACCATCTTGGTGGCCTTTCTGTGGTTTTGATGTACATCCCTCTGATGATTAGTGATATTTAGCACCTTTTCACATGTGTGCTTGCCATTCGTATGCCTTCTTTGGAAAAATATTTAGTTTTGTCCATTTTTCATTGTTTTTTCTAAATTATTGAGTTGTATGGGTTCTTTATGTATATTTGATACTAACCACATTTTGATACATGGTTTGCAAATGTTTTCTCCTATAGGTTGTCTCTTCATTTTGTTGATTGTTCCGTTTTTTTCTGCAGAAGATTTTTTTGTCTGAAGAATTCCCACCAGTTTGATTTTACCCTGTTGTTTGTACTTTTGTTGTCTCCCCCAAAAACTCACTGCCCAGACTAATGTCAGGGAGTTTCTTCCTTATTTTCTTCTTCCCAGTTATCAGTATCTTCCTAGTAACTTTTATGGTATCAGATCTTAACTCACTGACTAGAGGATTTTTGCTGGAAACATAGGCCTGTGCCTGACAATTTTTATTTTTGTTTTATTTTGAGAATTCTGTTATTTAATTAACACT
>NW_011440331.1:0-1400 GCF_000754665.1 Bison bison bison | reverse complement strand
TAAAAGAACTCATTTATAGGATCATATCATAGGTGATAATTTCATAAAAGTCAGGGGAAAAAAAAAAAACACAACATATCCACATATCTTCATTTTGAATCCATCACAGTTCTTTCACATACTTGTTTTACTCTTGGTATGGTTTTAGACTTTCAGCTAATATTTGGTGTGCATGTTCCAAGGAATCCAAGGAATATAATTGTTTATCTTGGTCTGGTAGTAAATTAAAATAGGATAAATATGAGCATAAATTAAATATGTATGATATACTTGATATTAGTAATCCCATTATATTTGTTTTTATTTTTAATTTGTAGTTAATTAGACTTTCACTTGTTTATTACTTTCATACCTTAAGAATGGATAAAATCTAAGTTATATTGAATAAACATTAATGTAAACAAATGTAAAAGATTTTCTTTTTTGATAATATTGACAAATTTGTTGATTTGCTGATATTTAAGCCTATATTTCTGGAATTTTGTTATTTTAAAAACAATTATAGTAGTTTAAATGACCCATATTATTATAGATTTACCTCTTAATCATTCACCCTTCAGGATCTATGCATACACACCTAGATCTATGCCATATACCTCTCAAATAGATGACTACCTGTTGGAACAGTAAACATGTGTTGTTCAAGGCAGGGTTTTTGCCTTCACTCCCTATCCTTTTATTTCTCTACCCTTACACCTAAAACAATGCCCAAAACCTAGCACTCAAAGGCATTTATTGAATAAAACAAACAAGCAAACAAACAAAAAAACACTAAATATAATGATAATTATTCTAGGACATTTTTTCCTTTATTGTTATTGTTCATTTAAAAGTTTCCATTGATGAATGCATAACTATCTCCTTGAGAAAATATTTTTACTAGACAAAGCAGTAGCATATCTTAAAGGTTTCAGTATAAATGTTATATGTTGGGTTAAAATAGTGGATCTATTATTGATCATATTACTGATCAAAAACTTGGTATATCATTAATATATTCACAACAAGAAACCACATTTTTCTTAAAAAATTGTTGTTGAAATTTCAAGATATAGCTAAAGTGTTATTTAGTTCACTGAAAGCTTTTTTAAAAATTCAATGACAAAAAAACAAACACACGTCTGGAAGTGACATTAGTGTTTGCAGTGCATTCTGGTTTTTAATAGAGATGCTATCAAATTTAAGCAGGATCCATCCAGCTATGATCAATTATCAGCTATTCAGCAAAGCATTTTATTACTGTCAAGATACTTGGCAAAGTAAAATGTGTCATTGACTGTTGTTAGACTATGCACAGATGCTTCTAACAACCAAAAAGAAATGACAATTAAAGAAGGTTTAGATAAATATATTTTTCACTCTCTTAGGCTATGATTTAGCTATTCTAAAACATTTATTTC
>NW_011440330.1:0-1401 GCF_000754665.1 Bison bison bison | reverse complement strand
ATCATGTTTTGTGCCAGGTTGATTTTTTTTTTTTTTTTCAATTCTCTTTAGTCATAGGTTGTTTTGATTTTTAATTTTTTTTGCACTGTTAAAACATCTTTATTAAATGTATTTTTAAACAACTCTCAAAATACATTACAGGATGGCTATCACAATCATTTCCTGTGATAACATTCTTCTCAAAGTATGTACTAAGCACTCTTACATCATTGCTAGTGGTTTTTTTTGCGATATAATTGATGATATTGTGTTAGGTTTAAAGTGTACAAAATGTTAATTTCATATGTATTATATATTACAATATGATTACCATCATATATTAGCTAACACTTCTGTCACATCACATATTTTTCTTAGTTGTGATGAGAACAATTAAGATCTATTCTCTTAGCAACTTTAAAGTACATTTTTCTTTTTCAGATTCCACATTTTGGTAATATAAATTTTTTTTTAATTTGGATTATCCCATTTAGTATAATTCCCTGAAGGTCCATCAGGATCATGTTGTTGCAAACGATAGGATTTCCTTCTTTCTCATGGCTGAATAATATTCCATTGTGTGTATATAGTACAGTCTCTTTATTCATCTGTTGATGCACACTCAGGGTATTTCTGTATCTGCCAGTTAGGAATATTCTGCCGTAAACATGGATGTGCAGATACCTTTTCAGTGCCCTGTTTTCACTTTCTTTGGATATATACCTAGAAGTAGGATTGCCAGATGGTATGGTGGTTCCATTTTTGTATTTTTTGAGGAACCGTCATACTGTTGTCCATAGTGGCTGAATTAGTGCACATGCCCATTAGCAGTGCCTGAGAACTCCTATTTCACCACATTGTTACCAACGTTTGTTACTTTTTACCATCTTGGTGGCCTTTCTGTGGTTTTGATGTACATCCCTCTGATGATTAGTGATATTTAGCACCTTTTCACATGTGTGCTTGCCATTCGTATGCCTTCTTTGGAAAAATATTTAGTTTTGTCCATTTTTCATTGTTTTTTCTAAATTATTGAGTTGTATGGGTTCTTTATGTATATTTGATACTAACCACATTTTGATACATGGTTTGCAAATGTTTTCTCCTATAGGTTGTCTCTTCATTTTGTTGATTGTTCCGTTTTTTTCTGCAGAAGATTTTTTTGTCTGAAGAATTCCCACCAGTTTGATTTTACCCTGTTGTTTGTACTTTTGTTGTCTCCCCCAAAAACTCACTGCCCAGACTAATGTCAGGGAGTTTCTTCCTTATTTTCTTCTTCCCAGTTATCAGTATCTTCCTAGTAACTTTTATGGTATCAGATCTTAACTCACTGACTAGAGGATTTTTGCTGGAAACATAGGCCTGTGCCTGACAATTTTTATTTTTGTTTTATTTTGAGAATTCTGTTATTTAATTAACACT
>NW_011440329.1:0-1401 GCF_000754665.1 Bison bison bison | reverse complement strand
TCTTTTTTAGGTTTTCGTTAAGGGAGACCCTCAAGGAAAACCTAAAAAGTGCAAGGCCTGCCTCAGGTTACAAGAACAGGCTTCTTCCCTTACCGTACCTACCTAGGAATCAAGGCCCGCCGTCGCACACAGCTTCAAGGACCACCCTCAAAACCCCGTCCAGAAATGCTCACAGCTGTCTCCCCTTCCTTGGCCTCATTCCTCCCAGGGGGAGTGTTTTGTTGTAAAAGTGACAAATGCTCACTGTCAAACCTCAAACAGTGTAAAAGTATATAAAATAAGAAGAGTAAATGCCCTCCTGCTTTCCCCCCAATTTTTTTCCATGTTAAAAGCACTGAAGGATAATTTGCATGTAACGATATGCACTGATACTGAGTAGACAGCTCCATAGCTCTCGACAAATGTCAGGATACAGGGCACAGTCACCCCCCCACAGGTCCTGTGTGTTCCCTGGAGTCCATTCTCTCCCGACCCGAGGCAACCATTCATTTGCTTTCTGTCGCTATATATCAGTTTTGTCTGTTGCAGGATTTCCTACCAATGTTACAACAATGATTTTGAGATTCATCCGTGCTGTGTGTGTCATGGTAGGTAGAATCCTGTTGCATAACTATCTTAATTTGTCTACTCAGTCACATGGTAACTTCATAATTACCTTATAAGGCCACCGATTCATTTTTAGAACGTGATAAATCATATCCCCAAGTGTGAATACATTAAACACTTCTTATATAGAATCCCCAAACCTAAGTCTTATCTTGGATGAATGACAACAATATCACAAAGGGGTCACAACATAATGACTTGATACAGTTGATTGAAGCTCATGTCTAAATCCATATCTGTGAATAATGATTGCGAAGCAAGCATTTATTTTAAGACATTTATGGATTCCGACCATATGCTGTGATCAAGAAACCAGTGTATCTGTCTTGACATACTACGTTTAAAATCTGAGTCACACATTCCATAAATTATGGATTTGCCAACTTTCTTTTCAGTCATTCTGAATTAATATCAATATTTATACTTGACTAATGCTATTAACATAAACATCTGGCTAAATGAATATTACATTAAATTATCTCAAACTTAAAAAGTAATATTTAAGCAATTTTATATAAGACTCCTTTCAACATTTTTCCCTTAAAAAATAATCCATAAAAGTAATGCCAGCCAAGGACATGTTGACTTTTATGGAAATCCTACTGCACCAAAAATATAGGAGGATGCACCCAAAATCTCACAAATATACTGCATGATAAAAAATAACTATGAAACTAGTTTGATGCCAGCACAAGAGACTGAAGTTATTTTGAATGGGGTAATTAACCTGCCATAGAATTAACACAGTTTCATCCAGATTATCAACAAGGATCTGAAGAAATTATATTTTTGGTG
>NW_011440328.1:0-1401 GCF_000754665.1 Bison bison bison | reverse complement strand
GATCTCTGGTCAGGGAACTAAGATTCCACATGCAGCAACTAGAGAGCCCGCATGCACCAGTGAAGAGCCTGCGCAGTCAGACAAACAGACAAACAACAGTGGGTCCCATCTGCAGGCCGTGGACAGCGGGGAGCTCTCCACAGCACGAGCTGGGAGATGGGAGCTGGACGAGGTGCACACAGAATGGAGAGAGCCAGAGCAAGGAGAAGGCAGCAACCATTTGTCTTCATCTTTCCAAAGTTTGGCAGCCTGACTGCTTTGTGAGGACGTGGGTTTGATCTCCTGCTGGTAACCTTGGCCTTTCTGGGCCCAGTAGTCAAAGGAGGGTCTCAGCTGGGTCAAGTTGTAGGAGCCCCTTGTGCTCTGGGAGAGAAAGCCCCCCACCTCCAGATCTCAGCAGAGGGTCTCTCTGCCCTGGTGCACTGCCTCCCTGGGGCACGGCCCCGGGAACCCCTCACCGCTTCTCTGCCCAGCTGGGGCTCAAGGCCAGCGCCAGTGGGGTCTGGTTACGTCTCAGGCCTCAGGCAGATTCCAGGAGTCCCAGTCCAACAAGTGGTCTAAAAATAGAGTCCTGAATCCTGAGTCCAGGAAGGCAGGGTTAAACGTAGGGTTTAACGTAGGGCAAGTAGGGCTTGGGGGTGGGGTGGGGCAAGAGGGAGCTTCTATCTCTGGTTCCTTGGACACCATGCGCTGGGTTTCTGCCGTGACCACAGTGGAAGGAGGACATGGGTATGAGAGCATTTTGAGGTCATCCAAGCCAGTTTGCCTTAGGAGGAAAGGTGAGAAGTCCAGCTGTGTTGGGCTTGAAGTCTCCTTCTCCTGACACAGCCCCAGGGAGTCCTCCTGCATCTACTCCAGAGGAGCCAGGCAGTTCCAGAGGTGGAGGCAGGGATTCTGCTGACAGCCTGGGAACCTGGGGGAAGCGCTTCATGCGGGGACTGGGCTGTGCGGGAAAGGTGTAGGGAAGGGCTTTGCAGGCAGAGCGCCCAGGGTGGGCAAAGGTGGGGAGGAGTGAAAGGATGGCTTGTCGGGGGGCAACAGGGGTCAGCCCAGCCCAGCCGAGTAGGCATGAGGATTAGTGGGCAAGACAGCACACAAGGGCAGGTGGCCTCCTTTCCCCCAAAGGACCTGGGACTTTAGCCTGAGGACACTGGGGAGCCTTGGAAGGTGTTTGAGCAGAGGAGAAGCATGGAGATTGCCTTTTAGAAAGATCACTCTGGTGGCCCCTTGGGAGCCATGAGAATGAGCGTGACCCCCAACTGCAGGGGATCTCGTTGCCCCAGGGCTGCTGTGGTCTGGGATCGCACTGAGGCTTCCCGTGGGATGCTCCCAGCCATTGACTCCGAGGCACACTAAACAGGCCCTTTCCTGGGAGATACGGGACTCCTCTGACAGCCGACT
>NW_011440327.1:0-1401 GCF_000754665.1 Bison bison bison | reverse complement strand
AGTTTTACTGATATAATAAGCAGTGGTTAAAATATTCACCTCAGCGCACAATTCTAGGTGCAAGACTGACGTGATACTCCTTAAAAGTGGCGCTCCGTGAAGTGAAATAATGCATTATCCTTACAGAAATGCACCACCCTGCTGTCTCCAAACAGTAGATTTGATGATTTACTTCCCCAGTTCCTTGCACCAGGTTTTGTATCTGTCATGTGATACCAACTGCAAATAACAGCAAATATAATTCACCCTGGATTAAATATTAAGGATATTTTTATCTATCATAAGCTGGAAAGCAGTTACTCAGCGTGTCATCAAGAACTCTGATTCTTGCTTCCTCTCCTGTCTGCTGTCCACAGTGACAGCTATTGGCTAAGGCCGGGTCATCTTGTCATAATAATATAGTTATCAGTAGTGAAATAGATTAAATTTTTTCTTGTTTTCATAAGGAGTGCATAAAAGAGGGTACTTTCATGTCCTAATACAAATCCTAACAGAAGTCTTTCCTTTGAGTCTGACTGTGTCTACTTAGGTTACATGTAAGCTCTTAAAGCAAAGACAGTCTTTAAAATAAGTCTTACATTGTGTTTGAATTAAACCTTGGTTTCTTATATAAATATTATCAAGAAGATATTAACATGGTTATCAGAGGCTTATCTGACTCTAACCCTGGAACTGGGGTTGCCACCTCTGAGCCATGTGGGCTGCTTAGAGAGAGAGTGATTTTCTGCCCAATATTTTTATGTTATAAAGGCAAGGGAAAGGAGGAAAAGATGTTGAAAATACAAGATATGGCTCACTAAAGCAAGTTCAAACTGAGATTTCTTCAAAAAGCCTTTTCTTTTCCCTGTATCATGATTCACTCACCTAGAACTGGGAATAATGTATTACCCTTAAATTCTAATACCTCATTCCTGATCTTATGCACGCATCTATTCCAGGTTCTTGTCCTATAGTATAAGTCCTCTTGCATGTGAATTGACATCACACCTCATCACATTGTCCTGTAGAGAACTGGGTCATGGGGAACAGGCAATAAGATACCTTGCAAGTAATTGATTTGTCCCATGGTCCAGAAACAGTGCATTCCCCTGTCAGGATCAATACATTAATTAACTTACAATTTCAAAGACAAATATAGGATACAGTTGCACAAATATGACCTTCTCAAAAAGGAAAGATTAGTGACCCTGTGAGTCAACGTAAACAGGCAGTTGATATGTTGAAAAGTGTTTCATCATTGGAAAATGCATTTTGGTCCATCCTGTTGTCTGTTAAGAATTGGGGTTTGCGAACGGCGAGCAGCGGCGGCGGCGCGGAGAAGCGCAGCGGAGGTTTTGCTGGTTTCGGACCCCAGCGGCCGGATGGTGAAATCCTCCCTGCAGCGGATCCTCAACAGCCACT
>NW_011440326.1:0-1401 GCF_000754665.1 Bison bison bison | reverse complement strand
GGAGAATCCCAGGGACGGGGGAGCCTGGTGGGCTGCCGTCTATGGGGTCGCACAGAGTCAGACACAACTGAAGCAACTTAGCAGCAGCAGCAGCAAAAGGTAAAAGGTAAAAATAAACACTATGCAGTCGTAAAAATGTAGAATAGTTATATCAATCAGGAAAATTATGACAGCTCATTTTAATCAAGTGAAAAATAATATGAACTAAGCAAATTGTTTTGGGTGGAAAAGATGAAATATTCAATGAGAAAACATCATAAACTTTGAGCATGACATTTATATTTTCTATAACTTTATTTGAGCTCTCTGCAGCTCATAGTTTCTTTGGTTAAAAATAAATTTAGTTAGTATAGAAAATCATTTGGAGCTCATCAGAACAAAGATGTTAGATTCTTAGGTATAAATTTTTCAAGACATATTTTTGAATTGACCTTTTTTCCTGAGTTCAAACAATAAACCTAGATCTTCATGAATATGCGACACTATTCCAATTGTCTATTATGTATATAGCAAATATAAGTTACTCTTAAGAAATATTTTATTAGGCTAAAAACTTTACAATGAAAAGATTTTTAAAAGAAGCATATGCATAACTAGTAGTTCATCAGTATTGAAATGGGTTCCCTACATGGTGTCTTTGCCCTAACATGTACCACCTCCCCTACGCTGACCTTTATCCAGCCTTTGTAAGGGTTTTGCTTTGTTCTGCCCAGAGCTTTTGCACACGCTGTTCACCCCTGTGAAGCAGGTTGACCAGCAAGTTCATGCAGGTTTTTCTGTTACCTTGGGTGGAAAAACCCGAACTTTTTGACCAACCCAATACTTCCATGTCTGTCACCATTCACCTTCACTCCCTCCTTGACCTAAGCATTTCCTGTGCTTCTTCACATCTCAGGCAAAGCATGCCTTTCTCCTGGAAGCCCTCCTAATGACTTCAGCCAGGTCAATTCACTCTGCGCCTCCTAACGTGTATTACAGCCGGACACACGTACTTTTTTTTTAAGACATAGATGTTGATATCATTGTTGCAATTGAATGGGACCTGAAACTTTAATACATTTTAATCTAAAATGTTGCAGTATTTTTCTGTCTGTTAGGGTTTCTTTATAGATATTTGTACAATATGCTCACCAGTTAAAAGGGCTTCATCGGTTATTGTTGTTATTCAGTCACTAAGTCATGTCCGACTCTTTGCAATCCCATGAACTGCAGCACGCCAGTCTTCCTTGTCCTTTACTATCTCCCGGAATCTGCTCAAACTCATGTCCATTGAGTCAGTGATGCCATCCAACCATCGCATCAGTTATCAGTTCAGTCAGTTGTGTCCAACTCCCTGCGGCCCCATGGACTGCACGCCAGGCTCCCTGTCCATCACCAACTCCCAGAGCTTGCACACTGAAT
>NW_011440325.1:0-1402 GCF_000754665.1 Bison bison bison | reverse complement strand
TTTTTTTTTTTTTTGGACATGTAAATGTCCAGTTGTCCCAGCAGTAAATTGCCTTAGCTCCTTGTCAAAGATCAGTGGACTCTTATTTGTATGGGTCCACTTCTGGGCTGTCCTGTCAGAATTTTACAATGAGGACTGTCTAAAAGATTCCATCCAAGGAAGCACAAAACCAAAAAATTATCCTGCTAATGTGGTTGATGCTATGAAGATTCTGGAACTATGATCTTAGGAGGGTCTTTCAGTCAGAACAAGTGAAAGATAAAAGATAACTTTTTATTTGATTAGTCTATTACAGAATTTAATTAATGCTGTTAAGATTTTTCTTAGGGAGTCCTAGACAAGTAGGAAACATTTTTATAATTATAGACACGTATTGTTTGTTTGTTACCTGCTTAAGTATTATACTTTTTGTTTTGTTTAACCTTCACAATAACCCCCATGAAAGAAGTGCTTTTATTTTTATTTCACAGATGAGGAAAATAAAATTACAAATTTTTAGAGTTTGTGACAAGTTCTGATAAATAAAGGTGCCAGGATTTTCACCCAAAGAATGACTACAGCTATGAAATTAATATATTGAGGGCTTAGGTGGTTTTGTTTGGTTTTCTCTTAAGAAATCAGTATGAAACATCTGGCAGATGAACATGCCTAGCTTGCAACCAGGGTTATTCCTTTTCCTCTGAGTTTAGAATTATATCATTCTTGATACGACCCTTAGAGAGTAGGTAAATTATGCCATGGATTCAGACTTTCCTTTTCTAGGCCAAATAACTTCAGGGATTATTCAGTGCTTTAGCTATAAAGATTCTCTTACCCAGTTAATATCTTCAGTCCCAACTTTCAGTCCCAACTCTGCCTTTGCTATTTATTTATTTGGCTGTGGTGGGTCTTAGTTGCAGCATATGGGATCCAGTTGCCTGACCAGGGATCAAATCTGGGCCCCCTGGATTGGTAGTGTGGAGTCTTAACCACTGAACCACCAGAAAAATCCCCCAACTCTGCTTTTAAACGAGAAGTCATTTTTAGTGACCCATCTGAGTTTTGGCCCCTGCCAGAATATGAGTGATGGAGAATTAATGATAGTTTTGCTTATTATTTTCCTAACAGATGTTTCTCTATTTAAGAACATGCTGAGGCCTATACTTAATGTTAGAGCAAATATCTTTTGAGATGGAGGTGCCTTTTAACCACTTAATTTTTATTGGTTTTAACTCAGTCCTCTCAACTATTTGTGGTATAATACCCATTTGATATTCTGTCCTTTTGGAATTCTATACATTTATTTCTTGTAAATCCACTTAAAATTGCACAGACTCTAGGAGAAAACCATATACCATGTCAACTCTATTCTGTTGTAGAGCCCTAAGTGTTGTGATCTGGAAAGATGTAAAATTGTGTGTCA
>NW_011440324.1:0-1402 GCF_000754665.1 Bison bison bison | reverse complement strand
GATTTCACAAATAGATTCCAGTGGACCGGTCCACTGGGATCTATTTGTGAAATCCCTGGAGTCTCTTTTGTCTTCCTCTCTAGCCTCAAAGCTGGGGCAGTGTTTGACCTGGATGTTAATAGGCATTAACTGAGAGGATTGAAATGATACCCAGTGTACCAATATCCAGCTCTGCTTCCTAGATCTGTGACCTGGGGCTGCTGAAATCTGGGTCAGAGGAATTAAGAATTGCCCAGCCTTCTGCCACACTGGGCACTTGGCACAATGTGGGTCAGAGCTGGCCCTCCACTTCCTTCTGTGCTCATGTGTGGATTCACTCATCTGCACCCCAAGACCTGCCCATCAGCCACGCCCTAGAAGCTTCCTCTCCACCTCTTAACAGAGGCCAGAATCCTCAGGGCCAGGCTGAGGGCTGGTCACCCCACTACAGCGCTTCCCCACCCCTGCTGCCTCTGCTCCTTGTGTTTGAAAGCCAGGAGCCTTAATTCAGGTTTTGTTGTCATTGTGGTTGTTTATTTGTTTTGGCATAGTATATTTCTATGTTTTTAATCAGTCTTTAGGAAAATTTTAGATTTATAGAAAAGTTGTGAAGCTAATATAACATCCCTGTATACCGCTTACCCATTTTCCACTGATTTAACATCTGATATTGCCTCACTATATTTGCTGAAGAAAAACAAGCCTGCATTGATAATGTTACTATTAATTAATTAACGTCTGATATTACCTCACTATATTTGCTCATGGAAAGCAAACTACATAGATGACGTTGGTATTAATTAAACTTATGGCTTTATGTGAATTTCACTAGTTTTCCTGCTGAGTTTTCTCCTGTTCCAGGACTCCATGTTGAATTTAGGCTTCAGTGTTTGGTGTTGCCCCAGTTTCCTGCCTGCCTTTCCCTTTTCTTTACACGTTCTGTTTGTATAACCATTTTCAACCTGGTGAATTCCCCACGAGAGATTATGTGCTCATTTGCAGGCTAATTTTGAAATACGAGAGCTTTAATCCCCACCCCATGATAGAACTGTCAGCTTGGAAGGTGTATAGCTAACACAGACGTGGGTGGGGGCTTCTCAGCGCCTCTGAAGCAGAGCAGGAGCAGGTGCTGCTCAGACACAGCTCTGCGACCCCGCACTCTGTCAGTGTATAACCAGCGTGGCTCATGAGCCTGGACTCCAGCTGCAGTCACATCTGCTTTATTTTCCCAGTCACACCAAGGTGTCATCATACCTGTGTTTATCTCTAAGGTGTTTATCACCTTATCTCTAGGTGAAGTCAGCTGTGCCCATCCAGCCAGAAAGTGGGAGCGGGAAAAGACACTGTGGCCCGAGCTCAGGAGCACTGGCTGTGTTGAGGCTGGGGGACACGGGAGAGGCCGTGGCCAGGCACGGACGGGCAG
>NW_011440323.1:0-1403 GCF_000754665.1 Bison bison bison | reverse complement strand
ATAAATACTCTAATTTATAGGACAATGTGTAGAATTCCTAGCCCCAGCCAATGGATAATTATAATTCACTGCTATTTAGTTCAACCAAATTTTCAATATTCAGATGATACTTTAGTGTTATTGTCACAGAATCAAATTCATGTCTTGATGATGTAACGATAGAGTTCATAGGAAATGACTGAATGAGATGATGTATGTTGTTTTCATAATATTACAGTAGAATAGGGAGAGTAGTTTTCATTTTGGGATCTGGTGCTCAAACGTACTCTTATTTTCCACGTAGCTTTAGGCAAGCATTTTTATCTTTTTAATCCTGAATCTCACCATACAAAAAGAGACTAGTAACTAATTACCAGCTCTGCCTATCTAAGAAAATGGTGACATACATCAGGCAAAATGATTGGTGGTAAAATCACTTTGCAAGTTCTATAACCTCATATATATATACACACACAGGTTAATTAAATTTATGTTGACATATTATTTAATAATAAGCTTAAGGGGAAAAATGCAAGGCTTTGGCTTTTTTGACTAGAGGCCATAAAAGCAATATTAATAGAATTCATGTTCATCACAACAGTTTGGAACAGTATTTTGCAAACCAACACTTTTTTAAAGGGTTCACTTCAATGTGCTAAGCTTTATATTGACAGACTTCAAAGGAGTAATTTTGTTTATATCTTCATAAACTATTTCTTCTGTAAGACCACATGAAACAATACTAAAAAAAGCTGCAGTTGCTACAGCACCTTTGATACAACCTAGTGTGGGCATAATTAATATTACATACAAATATAATCTCAAAATACTGCCTCATGAGCTCACTGATTAATTGTTCTGAAAATGATAGGGTATGTTTCCTTTAAGCAAAACCATCAGGAAATTTTTTAATTGTCCTTTAATAGAAATCATACAGTATTTTTAGTCTAGAGAAAACAGAGTCTGTGGGAACCACCTTATTCCACCCATGTCTTGGCAATGGAAACTAGTATCCCAGATCAAGACTATTTACTGATCCCCATGGCAACGAAGTGCTTTATCTTACATCAATCCTCATATCATAAGGACACAACAGTTCTTTAACATGGTATCTTAACCTTAAAATAGCAATCTTGATGTGAAATATAAGTGCTTTAAATAGAAAAATGTGTATAAAATGTTGCTGCAATACTAGAAATTCTCAAGTAGCCTCTTCATCAGATTTTAATTTTTTGAATAAATCCTCTATCATTTCTGAGCAGAGACACTGAACCTTTCAAAGAAACGATTGAGTTAAAGTTTTGCCTTGAAATTTGTTACTTGGCAGCATATTAAATGGAGTGTAACATTGTGGGGCAGAGAAGGCAATGGCACCCCACTCCAGTACTCTTGCCTGGAAAATCCCACGGACGGAGGAGCCTGGT
>NW_011440322.1:0-1403 GCF_000754665.1 Bison bison bison | reverse complement strand
CCAGGGCCCATGATAGCGACCTGGCCAGGTGAGTAGAGAACTCAGCCTTATCTTGTGTAACAAAGGTTAAGCCTGGATTTCATCATGAGTCCTGGCTAGATGGGAGACTTGGAGACCCAGACATGTAAGACTTTGAGAGCCCTGCTACGTCTTCTTGTTGAGGGTTGTGACCTGTCGCTAAAATGTAGGAGGGAATAACATATACGACAAGGTGCTCGGCATCATTAGCTATCAGGGAAAAGCAAATTAAAGCCACAAAACACTCCCCCTGCATATTCATCAGAATGGCTAACATGAAAAAGAGACTACCAAGTGTTGGTGAAGCACTTTCATGGCAGGAGTGTAACCTGGACCAATCACTTTGGAAAACTGTTTGGTTTTGTCTGCTAAAGCTGATAGATATAAATCCTCTGACCTGGCAGTTCCACTGCTAGGTATATACTGATCAGACATGTGTATATATGTTCACCAGAGACATGTGTTAGAATGTTCACAGCAACACTATCTCTGATAGTCCCAATCTGGACACCAGCCATAAACACCCATCAACAATGAAACAGAAAAATCAGTTGTGATATATCATACAGTAGAATGCCATATAAGAGTGAGTGTGACTAACTCACAAATACGTGTAAGACTATTATAAACACAGTGTTGCGTAAGTCACACACATGTTGTGTGATTCCTCTTGTGCCAAGTGAAAAGACAGGGAAGGCTAATTATGCTGTCAGGATATTGATTACCCTGGTTGGGTGGAGGGTAGTGCCTGTGGGAGGGGGAGCACTTGAGGGGGCAGTTCTAAGGAGGCGGGTGGTGTATTCTAGTTCTTTATCTGGGTACTGATTACATGGAGTCTTCAGTTTGTGAAAATTCCATGTGTAGTACACTTATCTGAGTAATCTTTTGACAGATACTGTATATCAAGTTAAAAAGTAGTTGACAAGAGGGTCTTCCCAGGTGGTCCAGTGGCTAAGACTCTGTGCTTCCAGTGCATGGGACCTGGGTTTGATCCCAGGTAACAGAACTAGGTCCTACATGCCGCAGCTAAGAGTTTGCATGCCGCAGTAAAGATCCTGTGTACTACAGTGAAGACCTGGCATAGCCAAAAAAAAAAAGTAATTGAAAAAAAAAAAGTAATTGAAGAGGGTATGTACCCCAAAGAATTGAAAGCAGGGACTGTGCACTCATGTTCATAGTGGCATTACAACGGCCAAAAGGAAGAGCAACTGCAGTGTCCATCAGTGGATGGATGGATAGACAAAATGTTTCTGTATATGTAGAATGGGATATTATTCAGTCTTAGTGCCTGTATCGGAGAAGGCAATGACACCCCACTCCAGTACTCTTGCCTGGAGAGTCCCATGGATGGAGGAGCCTGGAGGGCTGCAGTCCATGGGGTCGCT
>NW_011440321.1:0-1404 GCF_000754665.1 Bison bison bison | reverse complement strand
TTAATGCTCTCTCCTAGGCTTTAACTTTTCTTAATGCAAAAAAAAAAAAAAAAAGATTCTGAAAAAGTTTCCCTTTATGTTCATATATATGGCACACAAAGCCTGGGTTTGTATGTTCATTTTCATATTTAAGAGAGTGAAATCAAGCAATCTCAAATATCCCACAGCTTTTTAGAATTTCTATGCATGTTATCTTCCACATATTTTGAAAGCCAATGAAGTGATTTATCATGGTGTATGAAGTCAACAGAATTTGTTTTTTTCTTTTCCTTTGGGATCTGATACATTTATCTTTGATGATACCCATACATAGCTGTTTATTTCTTAGGTAACCGAGTATATGCTCATTCTATACATTCTCCAAGTGTGATTCTTCAAAGTGACTTAGCTGAGAGAAGAAAACATTGCATATTCTCACATTATCATATTTGGCCTAATTTACAAAGTTTAGGTCCAATATTAAAGATGGACCTAAACTCAGAGGATAAGTGATTTATTCTAGTAAAACAATTGGCAAGTAAATGTCACTAGATATAGAAGCCAGTGTTTTCTGAATTTTAGTTATATTGCCCAAGTCCTTTTCCAATTCCTCTAACAGCATATTATTGTATAAGAAAGCCAGATTGCCAGCATTTTCAAGTTTTTTCTTATCATTTAAACAATAAAAATGTCTTTTAAAATACAAATAGTTAATATCATAAAATGAATATCTAAATTTTATTTAATGTAATAAAGCATCAAGTTGATAATCCCAGTCTAGAAAGGATCCACTTAAATAGTACAAAGAATATAGAAGTTTAGAGAAAGAATATTTAATTCTTATATATAACCTTAACTCCAAAAAATCTCATCTGTCAACCAACATCAAATATTATTGAACTTATGAAGTCAGTGTTCACTTCCACATTCAGTAAAGGGCAAAAAATGCAACAGAAACATAATCTTTAAGAAGATGACCCTTTATGGGTCTCTTGTATTCCTAAAAGATTTGTCATGAAACAAGGAAGCGATGGAGGAAATCTTATGTATGGAGATGCTGTTCAGTGATGTTTACTTCTGGGACTAGGCTTCTACAAATGTGTAATGTCCCTGAAGAGAAGCCAATTTTCTGCCACCATCCAAATCCATACTAATCATGTAAAAAGCAGAATATGCCTGGAAGGAAAAGGATCTAATGCCTCATTTAAAGAGAAGCTTCCTCTTGTTCCCAATGGGGACACTTCATGCAATATAAGTAGGCTGCCATCAGATGAATGCCACAAAGCAAGTTGACAAAATAACTAAAATTCTTAAGAACTCCGAAACACTCACAAAAGTAGGAGATTAATGCAGATACCTTTATTCTTTATGTCTGAAAAAAAATTTACATCACTACACATTCTGCGGTTACCACCAAGTTACATA
>NW_011440320.1:0-1405 GCF_000754665.1 Bison bison bison | reverse complement strand
GGGTATGGCAACCCACTCCAGTATTCTTGCCTGGAAAATCCCATGGACAGGCTACAGTCCATGGGATTGCAAAGAGTAGGACATGACTGAATGACTTAGCTCATACCATCTGAAGTTGGTTAAATCTCCAGATGAGGAGTCTTGGATACAAAGGAACCTTGTTTGAGTGGAGGGTTCCTTATAAGTTATAAGGGTTTTCCAGTGCACTGAAGGGTCAGTACATTGTTCAAGGGCCAACTGTACTTGAAAACCATGTAAGGATAAGGCTAAAAATAGGGAATGAGGCTCCTGGCTTATTTTGCATGTAGAGGCGTTTCTTACTTTGGGAAGTGGTTCAGCTAGAATATCTTTAAGGTCTGACTGCCAAGTCCATGAGGAGCTGAAAGTAAGTGAAAAACAAACAGAAAAGCCCAGTTCTTCTGAAGGCAAAGTAGATGAGACAAAGTGTGGTTGCTTAATGCAACTTCCACACTCCTTAGAGACACACTTACCTAGCCTTGCAGGGTCTTGCTGCTCTTTTTGGAAAAGGGGCTGTTGTCATACTAAATGAGATAAATTACAAAGATATCCTTCAGATTCACTAATATACTTTAAAGAGGCATTCTCTTTACTATGCTTATTTTAAAATGACCTTACATACTACTGAATTAGTTTTGCTCCTTCTCTAGGGAGGGAATGAAAGGAATGGACAATATTGAATTTTGTTGTACATTTGAATATCTTTGAACCTTTCTCAAGTACATGTGAATCAGAAACTTTTTTTTTTCATATTATAGTTATTGTGTTAAAGATTCATCTGGGTCCTTGAATTTCAGGGTCCATGAGCAGACATTCTTCTTTAGTGAGTCTAGGGTAGTAGTTCTCAATCTTGAATGCAAATCAAGATCACCTAGGGAGTTTGAAAATTCCCCACACTCAGGCTGTTTCCCAGACCTGTGATGCCAGAATTCTAGGGCTAACACCCAGGGATCCATACCCCACATGCTTCTGGCCTGGGTGGTCCAAGAACCATCACCCAAGAAACGTGAATTTAAAGAATAAGTTTGTAAAGTGACCTTCAAATAATTACAATTTGTATTTTCCTATTGTGTAAAATAAATAGTTCTTATGACAGATGTAATAGCAATGTTTAAAAATAGTTTTAAAAGAAGAGCTGAAGTAAATATTCTAATTCTGTATGGCAAAACTTTATATAACTCTAAGATTATATTCTTAGCAGTGATATTTTAAAAGCACTCTTTATTGAGAAATGAATAATTAAAAGATTTGCATTTTAAAATCTTTTGGTGATAGGTGATAGGGTTCAAATATATTTTTGCATATCTGATATCTACATGTTTTATTCCCTGTACTTAATGTGTTTAATTAAATATTGATCCACACTTTACTAACTTATTCTTTAAAT
>NW_011440319.1:0-1406 GCF_000754665.1 Bison bison bison | reverse complement strand
TGAAAAATCATGTTTTGTGCCAGGTTGATTTTTTTTTTTTTTTCAATTCTCTTTAGTCATAGGTTGTTTTGATTTTTAATTTTTTTTGCACTGTTAAAACATCTTTATTAAATGTATTTTTAAACAACTCTCAAAATACATTACAGGATGGCTATCACAATCATTTCCTGTGATAACATTCTTCTCAAAGTATGTACTAAGCACTCTTACATCATTGCTAGTGGTTTTTTTTGCGATATAATTGATGATATTGTGTTAGGTTTAAAGTGTACAAAATGTTAATTTCATATGTATTATATATTACAATATGATTACCATCATATATTAGCTAACACTTCTGTCACATCACATATTTTTCTTAGTTGTGATGAGAACAATTAAGATCTATTCTCTTAGCAACTTTAAAGTACATTTTTCTTTTTCAGATTCCACATTTTGGTAATATAAATTTTTTTTTAATTTGGATTATCCCATTTAGTATAATTCCCTGAAGGTCCATCAGGATCATGTTGTTGCAAACGATAGGATTTCCTTCTTTCTCATGGCTGAATAATATTCCATTGTGTGTATATAGTACAGTCTCTTTATTCATCTGTTGATGCACACTCAGGGTATTTCTGTATCTGCCAGTTAGGAATATTCTGCCGTAAACATGGATGTGCAGATACCTTTTCAGTGCCCTGTTTTCACTTTCTTTGGATATATACCTAGAAGTAGGATTGCCAGATGGTATGGTGGTTCCATTTTTGTATTTTTTGAGGAACCGTCATACTGTTGTCCATAGTGGCTGAATTAGTGCACATGCCCATTAGCAGTGCCTGAGAACTCCTATTTCACCACATTGTTACCAACGTTTGTTACTTTTTACCATCTTGGTGGCCTTTCTGTGGTTTTGATGTACATCCCTCTGATGATTAGTGATATTTAGCACCTTTTCACATGTGTGCTTGCCATTCGTATGCCTTCTTTGGAAAAATATTTAGTTTTGTCCATTTTTCATTGTTTTTTCTAAATTATTGAGTTGTATGGGTTCTTTATGTATATTTGATACTAACCACATTTTGATACATGGTTTGCAAATGTTTTCTCCTATAGGTTGTCTCTTCATTTTGTTGATTGTTCCGTTTTTTTCTGCAGAAGATTTTTTTGTCTGAAGAATTCCCACCAGTTTGATTTTACCCTGTTGTTTGTACTTTTGTTGTCTCCCCCAAAAACTCACTGCCCAGACTAATGTCAGGGAGTTTCTTCCTTATTTTCTTCTTCCCAGTTATCAGTATCTTCCTAGTAACTTTTATGGTATCAGATCTTAACTCACTGACTAGAGGATTTTTGCTGGAAACATAGGCCTGTGCCTGACAATTTTTATTTTTGTTTTATTTTGAGAATTCTGTTATTTAATTAACACT
>NW_011440318.1:0-1406 GCF_000754665.1 Bison bison bison | reverse complement strand
GGCGTGGAGAGTCCCAGAGAGGGGGGAGCCTGGTGGGCTGCCGTCTCTGGGGTCGCACAGAGTCGGACACGACTGAAGCGACGTAGCAGCAGCAGCTGAGTCATAAGTGAGCGATTCTGTACTTGGAGTTTTTAACTTCCTTATTCATAATTCCACCAGGTAGGTGATCTCCATTTGTTACACATCAGCAATCATGGAAAAGGTATTTTGTTTGTGTTCACACAGCTACAAAGTGAGGAGACAAGATCTGAAATCATATCTGGGTCCACAATCAGTCCTCCTTTCATTACCTTGGTTGGCAAGGCAGAAGAAAACAAGGTATAATAAAGCCAATGACCTAAAAAGCCACAAAAGTTTAGATCAGGAAAAGATCTTGTACGTCATGGGGTTTCAATTTCCTCATATTAGAGATGGGAAGGCAGAGACTCTGGGATGCTAAGCAACCTGTCCAGCATCACATTCTCCTAGCACTAGGGAGAAATGATCATAAAATATCATAGTGTGAGTCATTAGGCAATAATTCTACTTTCTTTTGGTCATTACTCAGTGGCTGTTTGCAAATTATTCAGTGATAACATATCATCCAGATATATTTTATGCAGTGAATTTCATTTACATTTTAATTGAAGATATACTGTGTTTATTAGCAACTGGAATGGAAAGTCACAAAAATTATCTTTAAAAATTATTTTCTTTCATTACCCTTACTTAGTTTTCTTTAACTTTATTGACTCTTTCTGAATACTCTGTTTTGAAGAAATGCATAATAGACACAACTTTTAAGTTATATAATTTATTTACTATTCTGACAGACAAACAAGAGTTTCTAAATGCTACCCCATTTAACAGCATTTATATTTAGTATTACAATGAATTTCTGCAGGCCAACTTCAGAGAAGTAACTCCTTATTTGGGAAATTATCTGGAAATCAGTTTATAGAAAACACCGCAGACAGATGAGGCTAAAAAATGTATCTGAACCCTTTCCTCACTGAGCTAAGCACAAAACAAAAGCCATGGCATCAAACAAGTGTCTCCTCTTCTTGAGGAAGAATCTTTATAAAGCACACAGTGCTGATGAAATTGCAGAGCATCTGGTGAAGCCATGAGTAATCTTTTTAAAACCTGAGAACTTACCTGAAGTCTTTGTTCCACCTGTCTTGAATCTAAATAAATTCAACATCCCAGCTATCTCTCTATGCACAGCATGCATTTATAAAAGACAAAGATCCCCCTTGCCTCTTCTTCCTACACCTTATGAGATACAGAGAGTGTGAAAACAAAATAATTGCAGGAGAGATTCAAGTTCTTAAGTCAAGTTTGTTGTGGCCAATTGAATACAAATAAGATAGGCTAATTAGAGGGTGGCATGTACTTGTCATGGGCTTCCCTGGTGGCTCAGACGG
>NW_011440317.1:0-1406 GCF_000754665.1 Bison bison bison | reverse complement strand
ATGACGTAATGTCTATCATGAAGGAGTGTCTAGTGATGAATTAGCTAGAACCATTCCTGTTAGTCCATCTACTATAAAAAGGAAAATTAAACCTAGGGTTTATCATGGTTGGAGATCATTTAATATTGCCTCTGCGATGGATTAGCAATCAACTAAATACTTCCACTCCTGTTGGGATAGCAGTAACTATAGTGATGATATATATGCTCGTGTGTCAACATCTATACCTACTGTAAACATGTGGTGAGCTCGTATGATGAAAACTAAAAATCCAGTTGATATTATAGCTCATATTATACCTACACACACCATTCCCTCTGCTTCCTGTTGACCTCACCTTTCACTTAAAAACACTAACTGAAACATCGAGATCCAGGGGAGGGACCTGAGGGAGAGTTGGAGTGGGAGGTTAGGGTTAGCAGATGTGAGCTATAGTATAATGGATGGATAAATAACAAGGTTCTACTGTATAGCACAAGGAACTATATTCAACCATCATGAAAAAGAATATTTTTAAAAGGATACACATATGTTTAAATGAATCACTTTGCTGTACTGCAGAAATTAACAATATTGTAAATCAACTATACTTCAATAAAAAATAATAAAAATGAAACATCAAGATCCATCTCAGGTGCCACTCCCTCCCCGACACAGGACATGCTAGAACTCCCTAGTCTGCGTCTTCAGAGCAGGCCCTACTTTGTGTGAGCACTGAGCTAGAGCATTTTTGTTGTTGTTGTTCAGTCACTAAATTATGTTCAACTCTTTGTGACCTCATGGACACAGGGACCTCCTCTGTCCTCCACTATCTCCTGGAGTTACTCAGATTCTTGTCCACTGAGTCAGCAATGCTATCCATCCATCTCATCCTCTCCCACCCTCTTCTTCTTTTACCTTCAATCTTTCCCAGCATCAGGGTATTTTCCAATGAGTAGGCTCTTTGCATCAGGTGGCCAAAGGATTGGAGCTTCAGCATCAATCCTTACAGTGAATATTCAGGGTTGATTTCCTTTAGGATTGACTGGTTTGATCTCCTTGCAGTCCAAGGGATTTTAAGGAATTGCGTAGCAATTGGTTTATCCGCACCAGTCACAAATACGTCAACTCCCAAACAAGGACTGTGTCCTGCGTATCTTTATATTCCCTGAGTATTGCAGTGTTGATCATCCAGTTAGATACATAGGTGGATGGCTGAATAAACCAGTTACATGGTCAGGAAGCTTAAGTGTTTCAATACCAGATATAGAAATCCTATGAATTTAAAAATGGTTTTGACTATATATTACGGTAGGCTTGAATTTGAGCATCTTGCCCACATTCATGCCAGGCAGTGCAGCCAAAAAAAAGAAAAAAGTAAACAAACCATAAACACCCATAGAGTTAACCTCACAAAATTAAAAACT
>NW_011440316.1:0-1407 GCF_000754665.1 Bison bison bison | reverse complement strand
TCATACTTAAAATTATTTCTTTATTTTTCTAACTTAACAATCACTGCTTGAAATAAACAACTCAATAAAGAAATGTTTGTAATATTTACTGCCTACATCTGCGGTCATGCTATGTATGAAGCACCTCTAATATCCATGGCTTGTTTTTGAACAGTGCAGGTAGAAATTATGTTGTCTCTTTCCATTTACCAGTTTTGAAAAACTGAATAAAAGCACCAACATGTGAATTGCCTCTTTAATCTTGAAATGTTCCTTTCCAAGGAACATAGCATATATATCACTAAAATTACATGGATGAAGGAGCTACAAATTGAGAATGTTATTATTAATAGGCTGCCAGAAATCTTATAGTAACTGCAGTACTTCAGACCTCATACTTTGAATAAACTGAAAGATCTAACTTGTGGAATTTAATGAATACAGAGCCTTATTTGAACATTCAATGAAAAAAGAGAAAAAATATTAATAATGATTTTGGAGAAACAGTACTTCCTGTAGTAGCTGTACAATTATAAGCTAAGAATTCACACACAGCATTATTAATTTTAAAGAATCTGTAAGGCTAAGTAGTATGCTGTGGAGATAATACATAGAGATCTTTAGTAGAATGGGCTGACTATAAATCCAGTATGCAATTCCATATGCAACTTCTACATCAAAATAAACCTCAGTACACAAATTACTGGCACTTACTAAAGAGGCTAGATTTAATATATTCCCCCCAAATTCTGATTCACCAGCATCAGTCAATAATATAAATAAAAAGTGAAATAAAAGTGCCTTTAAATTTTGAATTTTATCCACTTCAATTTTTAAATAATATTGAGGGAAGAACAATTAATATTATTTAACTGACTGGCCACTTCAGGAAGCAACAATGAATATTTCCTGGAAGCATAAGTCACTTATTATAAATCTACTTCATTCTGTAAATGTATAAATATGCAAAGATGTAGCAGAAGACAGTAAATACATGTTGAATAAATATATGACCTTGTCATTCAGAAACTCATTAATTTAACAACCTCTAAATCACTCAAGTATGCATAATCATTTCCTTCCTTCCTCATATTCAATTAGTGTTGAGGAATTCTTTACTTGTAGTCTCTCTTATGGTTTTCTTCCCACTCTCTTGCACTATTCAGATCATCATCATTGTCATGATCATCATCCTTCTTATTATTTTAACTTCTGGACCATCAGTTTCTTCTGTGCCATAGTTTTTTACAGAAGAAGGACAAGGACAGCATCTAGCCAGTGTTTTTTGTGACGACTGGATAATACATGTGAAAGATGGAGCATACAATTCATGCTGCATGCTGCTAAGTCGCTTCAGTCGTGTCCGACTCTGTGCGACCCCACAGACAGCAGCCCACCAGGCTCCCCTGTCCCCGGGATTCTCCAGGC
>NW_011440315.1:0-1407 GCF_000754665.1 Bison bison bison | reverse complement strand
GGAGAAGGTGAAGGACCAGGAAGCCTGGCATGCAGCAGTCCACAGGGTCGCAAAGAGTCGGACTGAATGACTGAACACTAGGCTTAACCTTGCCCCATGCTCTGTCCTCACGATGTGGCCTTTTGAACTTGCGCTGTCTCACAACCTAGTAGGTGACCTTGGGCAGGCCCTTTTCTTGCCAGGGCCTCAGCTGCCTCCACTGGCAAAATAACAGTATTGCACTACAGGGGCATCGAGGGTCCCCCTTCCTGCAAATTTATTCTTTGAAATCTCTGGCTGTGCTTCTCACACAACCAAATGCTCAATAAAGCTTTCACTTCTTGTTCTCATGGTTTGGTTTTGGATTTTGACACTATTTTTAAAACACCCTCAATTTCCTGCAAGTTTAGACAACAGCTAGTTCAGTGTCTCACCTAGTACATTTACAGTCCATCCATTTATTTGCTTGTAGATTTTTTTTCATTCCCTCTCATTTCGTTTCAAAGGTTTGCACGTCAAAGTAGCTTCTTGCTTGTCCAGAGAAATTTCTCTGGGTAATTCTTGGAGATAAGTGAAGTGTACCTTTCAGACATTTGAATATATACCTCGGCTCGAAGCAATTCCCACCAGAAACTCCAAGTGATATGCTTTCAATTACAGGCCAGGAATAGGTTATTTTCTCTTATAAAGACAAAGAGTCAATGGGACTTTATTAAAATAGCATTTCCTATCTTCCGTGACCACATCTTGTCTCGTTGACTCCTGGGAGCTGTGTTCTCCGCTAGCATCCTGGTTCAGCTGACACATTTTACAGTCTATCAGAATTTCCACTACCAGCCACCACTACTGATGCTGCTTTAAAAACATGAGCATTTATCTGTTTATCTCTGCACCATGTCAAGTTTGGCTCCTCTTTCAAAAGAATGAACAGCAAGTGAAGTAAGTACATGTTTAGCTTATGAACGTAAAAGAGAAGTTATAAAATTAATGAATCCAGCTGTTTCCAAATCTCCTATTAGACAAAGCCATTTGTCAACTGAATACCTCCTACACCTTGATTGCAAATGTTCCAGCTATGAAAATGTTGATGAATCCTGGAAACTTGTTCCAAAAAATCTCTGACTTGGATAGGGCTGTCACGGGTCATTAAAATATCCAATAACCATCACTAGACTAACAGGAGATTTTATTTCAAACAGAAAAATTAATATAGTTGATGAGAGCAAGAAATAAGACATGGAATAAGTAATGCCTTCACTTTTTTTCTGGTCTTAAGCATTTGTCCATGACAGACATGTGCATGCTTTTTCAGTTATGTCCAACTCTTTGCAACCCCATGGACTGTAGCCTGCCAGGCTCCTCTGTGACCCCATGGACTGTAGCCTGCCAGGCTCCTCTGTCCATGGAATTTTCCAGGCAAGAATACTG
>NW_011440314.1:0-1407 GCF_000754665.1 Bison bison bison | reverse complement strand
TGCCCAAAGTATTGGAGTTTCAGCTTCAACATCAGTCCTTCCGATGAACACCCAGGACTGATCTCCTTTAAATGTTTGTTTAGCTCTGGGTAGATTATAAGCAACTATGACAATAATTTGATTTTGCCTCAGTTTGCTACAAGATCTTTAAGATCCTTTAGACTTAGAACATTCCACAGTCCTACGATGGCTATTGAGCAGTGATTCTGTAACGCTGAGTGCAGTATGTCGCAAAATTCACTGGTGTCCAGCCCGTTCAGAAGGACCCTAACTTGGTTAGCCTGGAAGAACTCTAAACTCCTTGAAGGAGGTCTTCATGTATTATTCATCTTTGTGCCTCCAGGGCCTAGCTCAATACTTGCCAGAAGGGATATGACCAATAAATATTAGCTTTCGGTTGGCTGAACAGGGCTGGATGACAGCCTGGAGACGTCCCCTCCTCACCCCCTGTAGGGCTGTGACAAAGCACACATCTCAGGACGGGCCTGCTGGCCTTTTTTCTCACTGGTGTGGTAGTCTTGTCCGCTGTGGTTGTCTCCAGCCTTGGGGCTGCCTGCATGACCTTGCCCTTAATGGATGAGCGCAACTGCGGAAGGGCAGCCTGGTCCTCTTTCCTCATTGGCTTGTGACAATTTCACAATGTCCCCTTCCTCGGTCTCTGGCCAAAGCTTTCAACTTAGCCTCTTTGGGATGAAGATTATATGTCTGTTTTTATTATGGAATAAAAAACACACACCATTTACTTTGTATAAATTCACTCTATGGTTCTGCAGCTGGAGGGCATATCTTCAAGAAGACAAAGGTTGATTGGGCGGGAAGGGGTGTTGTTTGTTTTACTTTGTTTTAATATTTATTTTTTATTTGACTGTGTTGGGTCTTAGTTGTGGCACGTAGAGTCATGCAAATCTTTCGTCGTGGTACACAGATTCTCTGGTTGCGTCACTCAGGCTCAGCAGTTGCCGTGCGCTGACTTAGTTGCTCTGCACCATGCAGGATATTAGTTCCCTGACCAGGGATTGAACCTGTGTCCCCTGTATTGCAAGGCACGTCCTTAACCACTGGCCCATGGGGAAGTCCCCATGTTGCTGTCTTTACGTCCTGCCAGTAAACCCCAAAAGTAGCTTAATGGAAATATTCAAACTGATTGCCATCCTAGTAGTTGATGAATGGAAAGGATTTTGATGTGTTGTATGGCTCATGCCGGGCTTCCCATGCGATGTTAGTGGTAAAGAAGCGGCTTGCTAATGCAGACATAAGAGACACGGGTTCAGTCTTGGGGTTGGCAAGATCCCCTGGAGGAGGGCATGGCAACCCACTCCAGTATTCTTGCCCACAGAATCCCATGAGCAGAGGAGAGGAGCCTGGCGGGCTACAGAGGATGAGATGGCTGGATGGCATCACCGATTG
>NW_011440313.1:0-1408 GCF_000754665.1 Bison bison bison | reverse complement strand
TTTTTTTTTCTCTTTTTTAAACATTCTCTCACCCATGCACCCTGCTTGAATAGGGGAAAGTCCATTTAATACCATCCTGAGGGAAATGTAGAACAAGTAACACTGAACTTTGGAGCTTTAGGCAGCTTTAAATAAAAAATATTCAAATTGTGTTGTTTTCTCTGTACTTCAACCGGAACATTAAACCACCATCCGTTCTTACATTTTATATCAGAATGTGAGTAGCTGTTAAAGTGGCTATTCAGATGTATGAAACTAAAAGCCTCAAGTGCTACGGTTTTTCACGGGGAGAATTTAACTACTTGCACAATGCAGCTTAATGCAGTTCTCTCGGGGGCTGGTCCGGTGGCTAATGCCCTCATGTGTTGACCACTTTGATCCTGGCTGCCCCGTTTTAAGTCTCGCTATGACTGGTTAAGCTAGTGCTCTGCAACCCCGGGGATAACTTGAGGGTTCTGAAAGTCATGAGGCACAGTCCCCAAGATCAAAATATAAAAATAGGTCTGGGGTCAGGGAACTCGACAGGCCCCCGGAAGCTCTTCACTTCTCCAGCTGGAGACTGTCTCTTATGTATTTAGAATTCGTCATTAGGATTCTGACAAAGAAGTGCAGTATGGGATTGCTGCGGGGCAGGCTCTTTGAATCCTCTTCCTGATAAAAAAAGAAAAACCCATCTTCTGACTGCTGACAGGAGATAAGGCAAGTACAAGGAATGCATTAAAAAGCAGCTTATGTCTATTGATGGCTGAAGAAAGGTTAGGATGGCTGAGTTTTAAGTTTGGGTGAAAACTCGAGAGTTTATTTGCTATACAAGAGGAGTTTGGGGAGTCACAGGTGGTTTCTAAAGGCCTGGAGAGCCCCTTAATATCTTAAAAACCTGTGTCAGATAATTTGTTAACCTTCCCAAAGTTCCATCAAGGACAATTTTGACACGGATTCCACTCTGGACCTAGACTTTCTACCTGTTCTACTGCCCATGTTTGACCCATCAGACTTGGCTAAGATTTTCTTTCCTTATATGAATCATTAGAATAAATCTGATTTTCTTTCATTGAGGCAGTTCTTCCACTTCAGTCTGTATTCCAAATTGAGGTCAACACTTGATGCAACCAAAATCAACTGGGCCTGTTTCAGTGCCCAGAGGTGACTATGTCGCTATGGTGTGACATCCAACAAGAAAGGGACTTTATATGTCACCAATAGTTGCTGTTTCATGATACCAAAGTATGACTTGGAACCAAAGGTTCAACCAGATCACTCCACCAGGAGATTTGATGATTTGTGTGGTCAAGCGAAAGGAGCTCTTGATGTGGAGTCGACACACCTGTGAGTTCCAGCTCTGCTGGGTGACCAGACTGCTGTGAATATCCTTCCGTTTTCTGTGCAGCAGTCATTGCAGTGGCAACTC
>NW_011440312.1:0-1408 GCF_000754665.1 Bison bison bison | reverse complement strand
TCTACCCTGTCTGTGTCAGGAGAGCTAATGGCAATAAAACAAACCCCTGTGGTAAATGCATAAAAATCAAGGTTGATCTAAAAATGAAGTTTTATCTTATGTTTTATTTTAAATTTGTGTTTTTGTGGTCATTTATAAATATATTAGGGACTTAAAAACTGCATGTGCTGGAAATACATAGCAATTTGTAGACTCTCATAAATACATTATAGGAGAGTAGGTTCCTTTTCTCTA
Organism: Bison bison bison; assembly: GCF_000754665.1. Classification (NCBI taxonomy): domain Eukaryota; kingdom Metazoa; phylum Chordata; class Mammalia; order Artiodactyla; family Bovidae; genus Bison; species Bison bison. Next base: position 1,174 of record NW_011440312.1, on the reverse strand, counting down.
ACATTCATTTCTCAAATTTATTTCACAATCATTTCTCAAATGCTGTGCTGGGTGTTTTAAATTTTATAGTACTAAAAATCTGCATCCCTACCACGTAGATAAGATCCTTATTTTCACAATTGAGGAAAACAAGATCCAGAGAGAATAAGTGTATAGGAAGCAAAAAAATACATACACTGTCAGAACGTGGAAAACCCATCTAGCCATACGTCCTCTGGATTTACCAACAAGCCTCTCAAGTTATTCCCAGTGGGAAGGCAAAGCAAGTCACCGATACGCAGCCAAATCAAAATAACTAAACTCAATAAGCACCACTAATTTTACAAGTTTATAATCATGTGTAATGAGCACACTAGCTACTTAGATATAAGAATTCAGCTCTATGCTTTCATACATTTCATTAGTTCCATTTACCAATATAATTCTGACACATTAACATACACTAATGAGTTAAAAGACGTTTGAAAAGTTTTCCAAATTTTTCTGAGTAAAAAGAAGAAGAAATACTTACGAAGCTAACAGTTCAAGAGCAACTAGTTTGTCTTTACTGAAGGTAAAACAGTTGAGTATATTGACCACTTCTCCTGGGTGAACAGCCACCATTTTCTATTAATAAAAAATAATAATTCTACTTTCAACATGAGAAATTTTCATGCCAGAATCTGCCTTTTGGGGGTGGGGGGTACTGTAATTAAATGTTCTTAATATAAATATTAGATGAAATCTGCTTAATCAAAAGTAAGTCCTAACAACTATGTGGATTAAAACTAGGCTTTTTCAATGTAATTACTTTAATTGAAGAACTAAGTTCTCCTATGTGCTCTTTCTTATCCACATCTCTCAATATGTTCATCTATTAAAAAATATATATATTCTACTTTCCTCAGAAAGGCTATATAAAAAGAGGCTATTTACAAATAAGGGAGACACACTGCTTGAAAAGTTAGAAAACAATCGTAATTTCTCAGTTGGAATGCTAGGTTATGTCACAATCAGCACTTCTAGTGAAGTCCATGGTACTGAATAGTGTTATTAAAAAAAGGTACTCCAATCACACGATTAGGGGATCAGATCAGATCAGTCGCTCAGTAGTGTCCAACTCTTCGTGACCCCATGAATCGCACCACGCCAGGCCTCCCTGTCCATCACCAACTCCCGGAGTTCACTCAGACTC
>NW_011440311.1:0-1408 GCF_000754665.1 Bison bison bison | reverse complement strand
CTTACAATGCGGGAGACCTGGGTTCAATCCCTGGGTCAGGAAGATCCTCTGGAGAAGGAAATGGCAACCCACTCCAGTACTTTTGCCTGGAAAATCCCACGGACAGAGGAGCATGGTGGGCTACAGACCACTGGGTCGCAAAGAGTCGGACATGACTGAATGACTTCACTTTCACTTATAAAGAGAGAAAGAAGCTCAAAGTTTTCTTGGGATGCGGGTGGGATTTCAGGATTTGAATGTCTCCTGGTGTATTTACGAGATTTGCCATAGGGACAAATCTCAGAGGCCGTCCGTGGGTTCCAACAAACCCTCCTAACTAGCTGATTCCTTAGAGTTCCTGGCAGTGCCTGTCACCAGCTTCTCCACTTTGCTGTGAAGAGTTGACCAGTTGGCTGCTGTCCAGAAGCTGGTGATTGACAGATACCTGGGCATCTTTCCCAAATTTCAGGGGAAAAAACGTAGTGAATAGAGTGTCAGCTGTCCAGGTACTGGGAGGCAAAGCTGATGACTTCCCCTAATATTTCCACCTGTGCTTTCAACAGAGGCAGTGTGCACAAATGAAGAGTACCGTGGACCCCAGCTGAATCTGGCCACTGTGATGAGTGGAGGGGGCTATGAGGAATGGAGGCTATTACTGGGCGTGAGGGATGGGAAGGCGTCAATATTTTAGGTTGTTCTTGGAGAAATAATAACCACAGAGGCAGCCAGTCAGAAAGGAGGTTGGTGGCCCCCTCCCCCATCCACCTGTTTCTTGGCAGTTAGGCAGCCATTAAATTAAAGAAATCTTTTCATTCCTGACAGATATGACAACCTCATGAGGAAAAAATAATGTTTTAACGCTAGATGGAAGATTAAAACAACATCAAGGAGGAAAACCTTTTCTATATAAGGGCTTAAACACTTGCCTTCTACAAAATGTTGTGAGTTAATATCTTTGTCTCAGGGGTATAATTTTTCTTCTTGAATCTTTAGAGTTATTTGTAGAATGGCAAACACTTTTCCAAAAACTGTCTAAAGTCTTGAATGCCTGCATCAGCTCTGTGAGTGAAGGACTGCAGAAAGGAAAGGGTAATTGTAGTGAGGAATGAGAAAGTTACTGTCTTCACATGCCAGTGTGGAATCTAAATTAAGAGTTTTTTTTTTTAAAGCTTCAGAACTATAATGCCTTTAAAAAGTCTAATGATTTTTGGAAAGTTGGAGCAAAATGAATTCAATTACTGAATCACAGATGGTAATTAAAAATCAATGTATCTGTAATAAACTGTATTTATAGATTTTTCCATTGCAAAATGTATAGGATTTACAAAACTCAAATGATTAGAAGCATAGGTTAGATTTAGGAAGGAAAGCTGAGGGGCTTCCCTGGTGGCTCAGTGGTGGAGAGCCCTGCCAATGCAGGGGACATGGG
>NW_011440310.1:0-1408 GCF_000754665.1 Bison bison bison | reverse complement strand
AGAAGGGCTTCCCTGGTGGCTCAGATGATAAAGAATCTGCCTTCAATGCAGAAGACCTGGGTTAGATCCCTGAGTCAGGGAGATCCCCTGGAGGAGAGCATGCCAACCCACTCCAATATTTTTCCCTGGAAAATCCCATGTACAGAGGAGCCCGATAGACTACAGTCCAAAGGGTTGCAAAGAGTTGGACATGACTAAGTGACTAAGCACACAGGCTCCAAAAATTGAGAAGAACATGAGCGAAAATTTATGCCATATGCCTCTGAGCTGACTAAAACCAGCTTCAATGCTGTAGAAGTGAAAGAAATTTTCTTTTGTATAGCAAAAGAGGGTGGTTTATAAATGTATGGGTATACAGTGTGAAAACTCATAAAGGCAGCAAATGAATGGATGTCTGTCTTTGATTAAAGCTTCTGTTATTCTTTGATCTTTCATTCTGAACATCGATTACTCATATCAGTCCTCCATATTCATCAACTCTCTTATTGTTTAAATCTGTTTATTTTTTGAATATTCTGGGAAGCTATCACATTTGCCTCTTCATCATTACCTATAACCTCTGCATTTTTTTTTTCGCTTGTTTCACGAAGATCACAATTTCTTAAACACTTTTGACAAACAATAATGATGTCAAAAGAATTTTGAGTAATAATGTGTTACCCCAAATGGTCATTGTTTTGTGTACATAATCCCACTGAAGGTATTAGGAATTGGAGTTTTATGAAGGTCAGGCAAACTGCACAAGATCGTGAAGTCATTAAATAATGAAACTGGGATACAGAACCTTGTTTTGCTGATTTCAAAGCCCACGTTTTCAACCATTAGTTTATATGGTCACACAGTTTCTAAAATTTTACTGAGTCCTGCCTAGCTCATTTTTAGTTGTGTTTCTCATCTGAACCACCCTTATGTAGGGCCATTTTTCATTCCCTTCAATGAACAGAAATTCTAATAGGCTTAATCGTTTCTTTCATTTTCTGCCAATATATTGTTTCCATTAACCATTTATGTTAAATCTACCAAACAAAAATTACTTCTATTTGCACTTCTTTTTTTTTTCTGTTTCTGTTTATTATAAAATATGTTCTTCATCCTGCCAACAGTTAATTTTTCTATCTACCCTGCATCCCATACCCCCCACAGCTCTCTCATCAGGGACTTGCTACATTGATTATTCTCTCCTCTCTGCATGCTCCCTCCCAATGGCATTTCAAGAATTCTCTCATGTTTAAAACAAATTTAACACACACATGCACACACAATTCCTTTGAGTCATGTTTTCCTCTGACTACTTCCTTACTTCTCCCGGTTGGTCGCCACAGCCAACCCTCCTGAAAAAGTTTTCTAAATTTTCTCTCTATATTCTTATGCATTATTCATTTCTCAGGCTACAATAACGTGAGTTAGT
>NW_011440309.1:0-1408 GCF_000754665.1 Bison bison bison | reverse complement strand
TACTGCCTTTTTTTTTTTTTTTTTTTAAAGAATAAGTTTGAGGCTTGAAGTTTAATGTGGAATTTTTTTCTTTCTGTATTTGTCAATTTTCAAATAGAAGGAGCGTACATGAAGTTTGTGTGGGGATACGAGGAAAGAAAATTGCAAAAAGTTGAATTTTCTTTTAAAAACTGGAAATTACTCTGTACAATAATATTCAGTGTTCTCCAGAGAAATAGAACCAATATGAGATCTAGCAATCAATCTATCTACTGAGAAAAAGGAGGTTTAAAAATTGATTCACATAATCATGGGGGCCCAGTATGTACACAATTTTCAGGCCAGGCTAGCTAGCTAGAAATTCCAGCAAGAGTTGATATTGCCATTTTCAGAATAAGGACATTCTGAAGGCAGAATGCCTTTATTTTTCTTCTGAGAGGATTTCAGTCTTTTCTCTTAAGATTTTCAAGGGATTGAATGAGGCCCACCCACAATATGGAGAATGATCTGCTTTACTTTATGTCTACTGACATGAATGTTAATCACATCTAAAAAATACTTTCACAGCAACATCCACACTGGTGGATATTGTTTATTCAAACCACTGAATATGAATTTATTCCAACCACTGAATATGAATTTATTCAAACCAGTGAGAGCCAAGGCCTAGCAGAGTTGACATAAACTACCACACTCTAGAATGATGCCGATGAGGTCAGTATAGGTACTTATCAGAGACACTTGTGAATAGTTTTTCTGTTTAAGCAGACGAAAATTGAATTGCCGTGTCCAATTTTCAAGCTGGAAAAACAGAAACAGAAACAAGTTCTTTATGTAGGAATAAGGAAATTTGGAAATTACTTTTAATTTATCATTTAGATCAACAACTAATCCACAGTTCCATAGACATTAGAGCAAAATAAGAGCTTGGAAAGCTTTATCCTTCATTTTTCAGGACCATACACATACACATGTTTCAAGACTATGTTCCTGTGTGACCTTTGTCATTTCACAAATATGCAATGACAATAGATGTGAGAGTTGTCCTGTGTGTATTAGCTTACAGGAGCTGCCAAGATAGACGGACTTAAACAAGAGAATTTATCTGATTGCAGTTCCACAGTTTGGAAGTCCAAGATAAAAGTGTCCACAGGATTGGTTTCTTCTGAGATCTTTCTCCTTGGTTTACAGATGGTGGACTCCTCACTGTTTCTGCACATGGTAGTCCCTGGGTCCATATGTTGTCTGTGATCTAAGCTGAGGCTGAAAATTCATTAATTAGCAGCCTTCTTGAAAAGTCTTGTTGCCTTCCAGGTGTATGAAATGTATTGTTAAGGACACTAGTCATATTGGATTAGGGCCTGTTTGTATGAACTCATTTTGAAGTGAAAGTGTTAGCAGCTCAGTCATGTCTTACTCTTTGCGACCC
>NW_011440308.1:0-1408 GCF_000754665.1 Bison bison bison | reverse complement strand
TGGCCTGCTGCTTCTGTTCTAATACTAGATACTATAGGAATCATGTCTCTTCCCTTCCCTTCTCCTTCCTTCTTTCCTGTCTCTCTGTTTCTGTCTTCATCTCTCACACACACTCAGTTTCTGTTGTTTTCATGCAAGCTGTCTCTCACAGTTGCAAGCTCACTCACTCCTCTCGCACACACACCCTCACACTTGCTTTTATGCTAGGTTTCATGAAGAGAGTAGAGTGGTGGGGAAAATGTGACAATCAAAAACAGTATGAGCTAATAAGTGTAGTAAACTTGGGGAAACAGCATGACCTCTTCATTCAGGTTCTGCTTATTAGAGATGAGGGTGTTCCTTTCCTCTGAGTTTGGAGAGGGCATCTCTCATATTGAGTTGTACGTCCTGCTTCAGAGGAAGGTCAGAAAGTCTTTCTTGCACATGCCACATCTCAAATTCCTTTAGCTTAAAACTATATGCTATGTCCAGGTGCTATATATTGGGGTTGTGTGTCTTGAACCCTATCACAAAGGAGAAAAGAGTTTGTTTAGGGTTATTACTTAGGCTGTGAAAGGTTATTAGGGCTTTCTTGATATGAAATTGTGTAGAATTTATTTGGGGGCAGATATAAAGAACAGGGCACCTAACTGGAGGCAGTTGTTCCATCAGGAAGCATAGATGCTGACGCAGGAACACTGCTGGCCACAGTGTATGGGATCACAGCAGTGGGAGTATCGCCAAGCATATGGATTGGGTTAGAGGACAAGCTTATTCCAGTTTCTAAAGAAGGGCCCAGATTGGGGTATGCAAATTACAAAGCTATGCAAAGAAGGATTTGAATCCTCTTTTTCCTGGCTGAAAATTTCCTGATTCAATATTGATGACATAGTTCATCAGCTAAATCATTCTGTATAATAGCCAAAACCATCTGGACACAATCAGGGTATTCCCAAACCTGCACTCTTGGAGCATGGACAATATTCATAAGCCTTCTAATTGGCCGACCCTGCCTAAGGTGCAAATGTATATGAAATTATTAACAATGCAAAAACATAGGTCACAATCTTCAGAGAATATTTCCTTCTGAAGGGCACCGCTGATGGAACATCAATTTCTGATACCAGAGGCATGGAAACATGTCTGCAATAGAGTCGCAGAATTTTTGAGTTAGTAGATCAAGGTCATTAATTTTCATCTCTCAGTTAGTGAAGGGTTTTGTAGAGGATGTCAATAATAATAATAGCCACTGAACAGTAAGGGGGTGATGGTACTTCATCTTGATGGAACACTTGCAGTTTGCCCAGAGCTTCCCTGGTGGTTCAGGCAGTAAAGAATCTGCCTGCAATGAGGGAGACCTGTGTTCAATCCCTGGGTTGAGAAAATCCCCTAGAAGAGGGCATGGCAACCCACTCCAGTATTCTTGCCT
>NW_011440307.1:0-1410 GCF_000754665.1 Bison bison bison | reverse complement strand
GCGTCCCTCTCAGCTTCTCAGGAAACAGTTGTTGACTCAACTGTGACCAGTGGAGCACGGGGCTGACTCATCATAGACATGTCCTTAGTCCTGGAAACACACCCCTGTCCACCCCCACTGTGAGTCGGCCGCACCCCACACACACACAGTGGCTCCACACCCATCCCATCTCTCATTTTCATGCAAAAGCCACGATTTGGGCTGATGGTCCCAGGACAATGGCAGTTGCTACAGAGGGGTCATAACTATCATCACCCCCTCGTCCCTGGATAAAGTGAGGTCTCAGTGCTCTCATCGGGCAGCCTGGGGAGCATCCCCCAGAGACTGGGTCACAGTTCTACCTGTGCCATGCCCACCCTGGGCCTGCACTTGCCTGAGACAGGATGGACCAGGAGGAAGGAGAAAGAAGGTTTCACGGAGTCACACAGCTCCTAGGAACCAGGATTTCCTCTTCTCAGCCCAGTCCCCAAACTCCCGAGATCTCAGGGAAAACCACTTAGAATCCTTCCTTTTCTCCCTGTGAGCACTTCTTTCCCTTCTGGCCTCACTCTGCTCTCAGATTAGGTAACTCCAATCATGCTTTGTGATCCTGTTGGTGGACAGCTGAAGTGACCCATGGGCCCAAACCCATCTCCATAGTAAAGAAATCCTGCCCGTAAAGATATGGTAGGCTATGGAACTCTTAAAACCTTCCAAGGCTTTCCAATTCCCAAATGTCCACAGCTCCCTCATAGATACAATCTGCTACCACACACAGTGACTGAGTTCTTCACATTTTAAAAGTAAGCCTGCTACCCATATACATGAGCATCTTAAAAATGCATGAGGATAGCCTTCATCTAACAAATATTTCTAGTGAGAAACTTTGTGCTTAGAGCTGTGCTGAGAGGCTGCCAGAGACCTGTCTCCACACTTACAAAGCTCAAGTCCGAGAGGATAGACAGGCGTGAGCAAAGGACTCCAAATAGACTGAAGAATCCTAAACAGGCAGGACCTGGTGCTGTGCGGGCTTTTCAAAGTGGGCAGAGGGGATGCAGACCAGGAACAGCTTCCCCAGGAAAGAGAGACCTTGGCACTGAGATTATGGAGTTAGTACAGGAAAGCAGGAGGGAGACATTCCAGGCAGAGGGACAAACAAGGGTAATGCTCTGGGGCCAAGAAGAGAAGCCTAGACCTACCAGGAAGACCCTGGTTAGAGGCTGGAGAGGAGAGCTCCAAGGACAAGGAAGCGGTCAGCAGAGACCAGTCTCAGGGTACTCTAAGCCCTGCTTATATGTAGACGTAGGCACAGCTGTGGCTTTGCTGTTGACACTGCCTCTAAGTCACTTCAGTCGTGTCGACTCTGTGTGACCCCATAGACGGCAGCCCACCAGGCTCCCCCGTCCCTGGGATTCTCCAGGCAAGAACACT
>NW_011440306.1:0-1410 GCF_000754665.1 Bison bison bison | reverse complement strand
TTTCTTCTAGGTCCACCTTCTTTGAGTGATGGGTCTCCTCCTCACCATGAGAATGAGCAGGAAGTAAAGTTGGCTCCTTCCATTCCTCATCCCCCCTAAACCATCTGCAGCAGGGATTTCACCCCAGGAAATATTCCTATGCTACTTTGGTGAATAAAAGTATCTGCTTTCTCTAGAAAAGAAGCAGAAAGAGAGGTAGAGAGGGAAATGGGGAGTGAACAAAAATGCCTCCTACGATGTGCTGGGCAAACCCCAAGGAACAGTACTGTGTTACTTATTCAACCCTCCCATCGTGCAGTAGGTGGTGGGGCTAAGACCCAAACTCACCTACATCTTCCTTCAGAACACTTTTTAAAGAGATAAATGGAGAACCAGAGTTTGGGGGTAGAGAAATTGAGAATTACTGTGAAGGGAGGGAAAAAATTTGATGACTGATTTTTCTTTTTAAGTCATTTAATATACTGATTGGTGACCATCTCTGACCTTTCATAGGGTACAGTGGAAGGATAAATAAGGAAGGATAATACAGGAGGCCAGCAAAGGAAATGAGGATCATAATTGTGAGGGCTTTTCCAGGAGTTTCCAAGCCAAGGAGAGGTTGTTTTGGCAGGATAGCAGCTCCAAAGAAAGGTTTGCCACCTCTGATTTCAGATGGGAAAAATGGGTCTCTTTGTGAGCCCAGGGAAGTATTCAGACCCTCTAAAACAGTGTTTTCCAATCTAGGCCATAAGTTAGAATTCTGATGGGATTCAAAAAACACAAACGCCTATCTCTACCCCAGCTTCTCTTGTAAGGCATCAGGGGTTAAGCCTGGCCTTCAATCTGTTCTAAAGCTCCCTACATAATTCTAATGTACAGCTAGTATTGAGAACCCTGCCTTAAAGGGGTGGAAGAATCAAAAGAAAATTGAAATAATAATTAAGACAGTCAAATATTTATGAGCAAAAGAACAAATAATTTTCTGATATTTATCAGAAATTTTACATATACCCCAAATACTTATATAATCCAAAAATATTTGTTTTCATTTTTATTTCAGTAGTATTCCTGATGGTAAAAATTGTTTAAAGAGAATGTGACAAGGTAACAGATGTCTTTGGGTGATTGTATATAGGTGAAGTTCTTTTTTATTTTTGTTTCTTTGTTTCTGTTGGTTTTTCAGAAACAGATTTAGAATGTGCTAATTTTATCAGAAGATATAAATAAGACACAAAGCAAAAATCTACATACTGAATCATTTTACCTACTGTCTATAGAAATGTATACCTATAATTACATGATAATTTGCCAGAGATGTTCATGTAAGAAAAGATTCTTTAAACATAATAGCAATTCAAACTATAAAAAATTTCACCACTGACTTCAGATATTATTTGCTTTTCTCAAAAAAAAAAAAAAAAAAAATCCGTT
>NW_011440305.1:0-1410 GCF_000754665.1 Bison bison bison | reverse complement strand
TTCCCTTGCTTTTTCTATGATCCAGCAAATTTTGGCAATTTGATCTCTGGTTCCTCTGCCTTTTCTAAACCCAGCTGTGCCTCTGGAAGTTCTTGCTTCACATAACTTTGCAAGTTACAGTCCATGGGGTCGCAAAGAGTCGGATACAACTGAAGTGGCTGAGCATGGCACTCATGCCACAGGCACATTTATTAACAACTCTGGCACCTAATTCACTATATATCTCTGCCCTAAATCCCACCATGATATTAAAGGAAAATATTCCCCCCACTCTTAGAAATGGAAATGGGACAAATAATGAAGATCCTTTTCCATACAAAAGAAGTGTGGTCTTTGTTTTTTTTGTACTCAGTATTAGGTAATATCATAGGACCCACTTTAGAAAACTTACCGCATCAAATGTTAAAGATTGTATGTCTTCGGTTGCTCCTAAAATATCCTTATGAATAAAATCTACATTGTCTGGCCACTCTTCTACATGACTTATTTTCCATGAATCACGCCAGTGTCTATAATTCTTCATAGCCAGTTTGTGGTGGTCCTTTCGAATTTCGAAACTTATGACTCGTCCTTGTGATCCGACTTAATTTAAAAAAAAATTATGACAGTACATAGTATAAGTCAGTTTATTAAAAATGTCAAAAATTTATTTTTCAAAGATATTACATGGATGTGAAAAAATAATTCAAATGGTTCAAGGTTACAAAAGTCTCTATCCTATCCCAAATCCCCAGTCAGTCTCCCTCTTCAGAGGCAACCATATCACCACAGTTATTTACCCTTCCCAAGATAGTCGGTGCCTCTACAAGTGTGCAAATATCTCTTTTTCTGTTTTTAACACAGGTTCCCATCATACATACTGTCCTTTCCCATCATACATACTTACCTTTCTTCTTATTTACCAATGGCATTTCAGTGATTAACAATCTATTGAATTTTTTAAAAGAGCTATTATGTTCCCTTGTATGGCTATGTTTTTTAACCAGTCACCTGCCAAAGAACATTTAGCTTGTTTCTCATCTTAGCTATTACAAACAATACCGCAGTGACAATTATTTTGCCTAGGTCTTTGTAAACATAAGCCATTTATATATATAGGATAAAGTCCTAAAAATGGAATTGCTGACTCAAAGGATATGTGAATTTTTTTTACTTTGAAAATTATTACCAAATTGTTCTCCAAAAAGATGATACCAATTTACATTTGACCAATAATGTATTAAGAGTGCCTATTTCTCCATACTTCCTCCAACAGAGTTATCAAACTTTGTATCAACCTAAAAATTGCATACAGTTTATCACTGTAGTTTTAACTTGCATGTCTTTTGTTAGGATGAAGTTAGGCCTTTTGGATACTTAAAAATACTTGGGGCTTCCCTTGTGGCTCCGCTGGGGAAAAAAAACCCCCCC
>NW_011440304.1:0-1410 GCF_000754665.1 Bison bison bison | reverse complement strand
CCTCTGTCCATGGGGATTCTCCAGGCAAGAATACTGGAATGGGTTGCCATGCCCTCCTCCAGGGGGACTTCCTGACCCAGGAATCGAACCAGGGTCTCCTGCATTGCAGGCAGGTTCTTTACCAGTGGAGTTATTTGGAGAGAGGTATTTGAGCCAAGTCCTAAAGATTGCCTTGGGATGAACAGGCAGGTTGAGTCTGGTTGGATGGGATTCCAAACAGTGGAAACACACACACATGAGAGACTGAGACATGACAGGAATGATCATATCATTCAATACGACCAGAGAGTGGGCTGAATTAGGGTATGGAGAGAGATGTGGCTGTGGAAGTGGACAAAATCCATATCCTAAAGGGAATTCTATGGCATTCTAAATGGTTTTCACTTGGTTCTAAAGGTAATAGTGTACCCAAGAACCATTTTAAGCAAAGCCATGGCATGATCAGACAAACATATTTTAGCTTTCCATTCTTTAATTTTTTCACTTTTATTTATTATGCATTTTAGCACATAATAATTACACCATAATGCATAATATAGTTTTGAGTATATTTTAAATAATTTTTGAATTTTAATTTGGTATATTCATATTTTCAAAAATCAAAACAATCAACAAGGTACACAATGAATTATCTCATATCCATCCTATCTGGAAATGTGCATCCCAAATACCCTTATCAAATAGCTTTAATTAGCTGCTTGCAAACACAAATAAATATTAAATATATATTCTTATTTTCTTCCTTTCTTACATTAAACTTAATATCTATGCTCAGATCTGCAGCTAACTTTTTTCTTACTTACTAATATACTTTGCAGATTTTTCCATATCAGCATACAAAAAGCTTCCTTGGTCTTTTTTTCAACTGCCTAGCATTTAAAAAGGAGTACTCTCACTGAAGTGTAAAATAAAAATTGAGGAAATGGGAAATTATAGGAATTTAGGCAAGAAATGATAAGAGCCTTGAAAATTGATATATCTGAGAGACTGGAGAAATATCAGGGAGACAGAATCAGTAAATGTGGGAGATAAGTTGGGGAGGGGGGTGAGATCAAGGGGAAAAAAAATCAAAGATTACTCTGGGATTCTGGCCAAGGCAGTGGGTGAAACACTGTCAGATGCTGAAACACTTACAGAGAGAAGGAAGTCATTAGAGGAGCAGGCTGGGGTAGGCAGGACTGGAGACAGAGGATGAGTTGCGTTTTCCACATGTGGAGTTTGTATCACCAGGTGGAGATGTTAGGTAGTAAGTATTAAGCTCAGGTAGCTCAGATTTTAAAAATCTACCTGCAATGCAGGAGACCTGGGTTCAATCCCGGAGTTGGGAAGATCTCCTGAAGGGAATGGCAACCCACTCCAGTATTCTTGCCTGGGAAATTCCATGAACACGGGATGCTTGAGGGCTACAGT
>NW_011440303.1:0-1410 GCF_000754665.1 Bison bison bison | reverse complement strand
GTACAATGTCATGAACCTCGTTCCATAGTTCATCAGGCACTCTGTCTATCAGATCTAGTCCCTTAAATCTATTTCTCACTTCCACTGTATAATCATAAGATGGGAGTTAAAAGTATATTTTACTCAGAGAACACACAAATTTGCTAATTGCATGTTCTTTCTTATTTTTACAAAATAAAATTGATGAATTTTAAAGACTCAACATCAGCATTTTCTTTTATGTTTCATAAATAAAAACTCTAAACAGAAGACAGTATCAATATGCAATAAAGCATGAAAATGTGTGTGGTTGCTATTACTATAGTTGCCATTGCTGTGTAGAGTATACTTATTCCCTGAAAAGCAACTGAGGAGGATAAAGCAAAATGAAAAGTGACTGTAGGCTACTCTGATCAAATACGGGAAACCCTCAGTTTGAGACTGGTGCCATCAGCCTGCGTAGATTTCTCTGTCTTGTATTGAATTTCATCTCCTGAGGCTGACAGCTGTTCATGTCTGTATCTTGAGCACCTAAGAATGAATTCCTAGGGTTTCTCCCTGTGAGAAACATTTGTGGGAGCCAAGGTTGATAGTGAAGTCCAGACACCCCATTTGCACCCTATCGTCAGGGTCTGCCCTCAGGCCACATCTACCTACTATGAGCCCTGCTAAAAGTCATCACAAACCCCTGGGCTGGTTTCTCTTTGATTGGCTCCATCATTGTAGAGGAGGGATTTTAAGAAAATGGCATTGAAATCTGCTTCTGAAACTTTGTCCCCTGATGGTTCCAAGTATGAGGGAGGGGCCTGGGGTGGGGAACTTCTTTCCTTCACGTAGAACGAAGAACGGGATGCCTGGGATACAGAGCTGAGAGCCCTGGCTTCCTCCCAGTGCGTCCCTGCATGAGTGAGACCCAGCAGTCAAACAGCATCCTAGCAGTTTTTCAGCCTCTTTTCTCCTTCTTTTAAAGCAGTGCTAGCAATAGAGGGTTCGCTGGATATTTGTAGAATGGATTTGGCATAGAACTTTCAATTACTTTAATATATACAGAAAAGGAAATCATTTGTGAACCTGTTCACTTTATCAGTAGTTTAAAAATGAGGAGCTGTAACACTTTAGATGCTGCCTATGGTCAGTAGTTCAGAGCCACTGGTGGAGAATTGAGCCCATCAGAAGGATGCCAGCATCAGGATGGGGATCGAGGCAAAGGGTCCAAGGACAAGCCAGGCAAGGTAAGCAGGACAGGTGTTAGAACCAAAGAAAGGAATTACAAGTGTTAAGCAAAAGCCAGTTCTGCTTGGTTGCTTTGGTTTTCCTGCTGTTGTACTGAAGCGGTTTTCCACGTGGCTTCTGAAGCCTTGAAGTTCTAGGGAGAGCTGAGAGGCCAGTTGTGTGTGTGTGTGTGTGTGTGTGTGTGTGTGTGTGTGTGTG
>NW_011440302.1:0-1410 GCF_000754665.1 Bison bison bison | reverse complement strand
GACTGAGCGACTGAACTGAATCTAGGTTCAGTGTGCCCTCCTGATGTTGGTTCCAGAGCAGAAAGTGGAAAGGACCACACATACACACCTATGACTATAGGTCAGCTGGATCGGGAAAAGTGAATGCCTTTCCCTGAGGAACCATGAATAAAACTCGGACCCTCTGCAGTTGAGCAAAGAGGTGAGGAATGTATGAGGGAAAAAAAAAATGAAAGAGCCGTTGTATGAAATTATGTCAACAATGAAGGACCTGGAGGAGATGCTTGTATTTCCAGCCTTATTATGTAAAGCGGGATTAAAAGGTAACAAATTGAGGCTGTCTAGGAGGAAATACTTTCTTACGAAATGGATAATTAACCTCTAGCCAATGGTTTAGTAAAATCCAACTCCTCCCTTAAAAAAAAAAAAAGATTAGCTATTTATAGCAGCTGAAACAGCATCCACAGTTACACTGACTGCTATTATATTACAAAGACACCTCTGCTTCCAGGCAAAAAAAAAAAAACTGATAGCCAGCTGGGGTCAGGAAGGAAATTTTCCCTTTGGTGTGGGATTTCACAGCTCCGTTATCTAGTAGTGAACCATCCAGGCACTGCCTGGCGTTTGCACCTCCGTTTGGACACCTGGCTCTTCCATCCAGGGAGCTGCACTCAAACAAGCCATTGTTTTCCTCCTGGATGGCACACCTGTAGCCTTGTATTTAGGCCACACCTTGTGTTTCCAAAAGGTAAACACAAGGAATATAATCAAAATTGGTCCTAACACGACTGTTTTTACATCAACAGTCTATAAATATATGGGAGAACTCAATATACGTGTGAAATAAACAGAGCAGGTATGCCTACACGGAGGTAATTCAAAAGACGGCTCTGTAATTTAGCAGCCTGGATCTCAATTGTTGTATTTTTCGGCATGAAAAACACAGATATTATTCATCAAAGTGATTGTCCTGCGCACTTGTATACCTTATATAATTTATTTTTTCGGGGCTTTTTACTTCAAAGAAATCACTCGCTAATGACATTTCAGACTTTAGAAATTTTTCTGATAGCACACTGCTATTCCCTCAGGGGCAGAATTGTGAATAAGTGGATTTTTTAAAGATCATTAACAGATATTACAAACCAATTCAAACGGAGCATTTTCCTTGCAAATTACCTTTAACTTTTAAAGCCATTGGAAAAAAAGAAAAAGGAAAAAAGACAGTGAGTGATTTAATTTACTTAGCCTGTCTACAAATCACAGCTTTGCACTCCATCGGCGATTGCATTTTTCAACCAAAAAACATCTCTAACTATCTCTAATAGAGATATTTTTCTAAATGATCACACTCAATGAGTGATATTTCAAAAGATAGTGATGTTTAGTTTTTCGTTTTTTGTGTTGTTTTTTTTTTTTTTTATGACTGAG
>NW_011440301.1:0-1411 GCF_000754665.1 Bison bison bison | reverse complement strand
TGAGCACAAAAGACCTAAATTAATGAAGTACATATCATGTTGCTATTGATGCAACCTCAGTGGGTTAAAGATGCCTACTTTCTCCATACTAGTCAATAAATTCTATATAATTCTCATTATAAAATCTCTAGAATTTTTGGTGGAGATATAGCTCTTATGTTAATTCTATTTTTTTCTAAAAAAAAAAGTTTAATGAATATAGGCAACACCATTTTTTTTACAAAGAATTATGAGGGACTGCTTAGTTTACCATCAATCAAAAGGTACCCTAAAGATACTATAAAACTGATTTAACTAATCATCTTAAAATATGCAAATAATTGAGTAAGACAAACATTCTAGAAGACAAAAATATAGTAATTTAATATATTATAAAAATTAAGTCAGGGGAAAAATGTAGATTAGTAAGTATTGGGATGATCTAAGAAAAACAGACTCTTTCACCCTGCCCACTTTAGACTTATAAGTAGGCTCCATGAATGTAAGTGCTAAACAAATACAAATTTTATTATTTTACAAGAAAATATCAAGATAATTTTATGTTCTTGGGTTAAGAAAGGCTTTTTTAAGATTGCCTAAAACTCAGTAGTTATAAAGGCAATAATTGGGTTTAACTTCATAAATATTTAAAATTTCTATATGTTGAAAAACTCCAAAGGAAAGCTGAAAAAAATTTTAAAGAGAAAGAAAAAAGGAACTAGGAGGAAGTATTTTAATACATGTAACAAACTAAATGTAATATTCATAGAATAAGAAAATCCCCTATACTGGGGAAATAAGCAAACTCCCCAATAGAAAAACTAACAAGGCAAAGTCATAGAAGAAATATATGTGAATAATTACACTATGAAAAGATTATTAGTCTCCCTAGCAATAAAATAAATGTATGTTGAAAAAATGAGGTACCATTATTCACTTATCAGACTGGAAAAAAATTTTAAAACAGTCACAGTTTGTGAGAACACCTTGAAATGGACATTTTTAGACACTGTTGTTTGTAGTGAGTGTAAATAATTACAGGTTTTTTAGAGAGAAATCTTTTAGAATTTATTAAAAGTTCAAATGCTACTCAGCAATCCCACTTAAACCCATTTTACAGAAATACCAGAATACATTTGCAAAGATTTATCTTCAAGGATGTTAATTGCAACTCTATGGATAACAATAGCAACAACCAAAAAATGCTAACAATTAGCATCTACCTATAATGACAAAATGGCCAGAGGGATGGTATGGGGATGGAGGAGGGAGAAGGGTTCAGGATTCTTTACTCTCTGAGCCAGTAGGGAGGTCCATACTAATCACTTTGCTGCAGCTAAGTCGCTTCAGTCATGTCTGACTCTGTGCAACCCCATAGATGGCAGCCAACCAGGCTCCCCCGTCCCTGGGATTCTCCAGGCAAGAACACTGG
>NW_011440300.1:0-1411 GCF_000754665.1 Bison bison bison | reverse complement strand
TAAATTATACATTCAAAACAGTTATTTTGGTAGCACTAGTTAAATATTATAAAATGATTTCCACATTTCAGCTAATAACCAAACTGTTTCAGACATTATAGTTGAAGAAAGAATACTAAACTTAGTTTTGAACCTTAATTTAATGGTTTTATTTGTTTATATCCATAACTGTCTTTCTGAGCCTCAATTACGACATCTGTAGGATGCGGATATATTTATTCAACAAATATTTACTGAATCCATGCTTCTTTGTGGCAGGCACTCTTCTCAGAACTAGGGAGTCAGTGATCAATAAGACAGTTCTTGTCCTCTTGGAGCTTACATTTTAGAGAAATGAAATAGGAAATCTCTGCTAGACACAAAAATGGTTCCGTTCCTATCATTCCCTTTTCCTTTCCTAAGCCACAGTTTTCTCATCTGTAGTCTTCACAGGATTATTATGAGGTTAGTTTATTAAGTGCTATAAGAATTTCATGTATTAGTACAATGGCAAAAGTATTTGGATGATTGCTTGGAGTTACTTATATAATATTTGTCTCTTTCTATCATTTTTTATTTACCTGTTTAACATTAAAAAATTGCCTTAAGTTAGGATTAATTTCCATGTGAATTCAGGTACTCATTCCATTCTTAGTTAATATGTAGTTCTCCCTGCTTTGCATTTATTTCTTGTATTATTTATGTATATAGCTCTTCCTCTCCTAGATTAAAAATTGCTCTGCTGTCAGGAACTGTTTTAATGTTATCATCTTTTCTACCAGTCTTTTGCATATACTTGTGGCATCTATAAATCCTGGTTTTCTGGAATGATACCTGTTTAGGTAGTTTTATCTCTTATCAGTGAAGACAATTTGTTCATAAATAAATGAAGCTGTAAGGCTTTTTGTGATAATATATTCACAAATGAAATTTTCCCACAATAGACAAGTATGGGAAAATGTATATAAGGGTTGTCATTGTAGCAAAAATTTGGAAAGAGTCCATCATTGGGAATTATTAAATAAATTGAATTGCCTGTATACACTGTGCACTTAAAAACAATGATGTGCCTCAGTAATTTTCCGTTCAGTGACCCACCTTACCGTGCTCATTGACTATAAGTTTCCAGTTGTCTTTACTGAATTCAGAGTTCAGCCTGCTGTCACTCCCCTATTGCAATAGTCCTGAATAAGGTCTTAAAAAATAAAGATGATGTGCACCTAGATTTATTGCTATAAAATGATATATACATTGAATTATAAACCTATTAAGGGCATGCTACCAACATATGTAGATTATTCTCATTTTGTTTCAAAATATGTAAAAAAGCTAGACAGCTAGCCAACTAGAGTAGCTAGATATATATAAATATATACATATATATATTTATATATATATATTTATATATATATAGCTAGATATATATATAACT
>NW_011440299.1:0-1411 GCF_000754665.1 Bison bison bison | reverse complement strand
ATGGGGACACCCCTAGCAGTCTCTTGCAAAACCAACCTTCTGTTACAGAAGTTCAGTGACTAGTTCCTAAATTGTGCTCAGCTCCCTGCAGCCACCAAATCTGATGCTGTAACTGCCACTTCCCGTTTTCTTTTTAGCATACACTCACATGCTATGGCTTTCCTTTAGCACCGTAACAGGTCAAGCTCAAGCCAACCCTTATGCAGCCTGAGTCAGAGTTTGTGTTCCTTCTCCTCCTGCATACATGCCGTTGCCCAGTTCATTTCTTGCAGTCTCCTACGTCAGAGACGGGCGTATGACCTTCCCTGACCTAGACTATGTATATTTTGCTCTGATTAGAAATACAGTCTATGCTCAGTCTGAGATAACCATTCTGGTGGGGTATTCTCAGCCAAGTCTTTTTAAATCTTGGCAGTGGCTCCCTCCAGGGATTTAACATACTGTGTGAGCAGCCTGCGATTACAGGCTATTCTTGCGGCTGTTGTGTCCACAGATGCACGGGGCTCCCTGGTTACTGAACAGAGACCAGGAGATACTATCAGCACACTCTCAGGCAATCGGGCACAAAGCACTTTTTGCAGAGAATGGCTGCTCCTTACTGAGGACTGTGGCCAACGCTCTCAGCCTTCGCTTCCATCACTGCCTGAGCTACTTCTCAACCTCATTCCTCACTGCCGATCTGTTCTTAGATTTTCTTTTCATGAACTCTGACATCTCTCCCCGCCAACTCTGGTCATGCCTGACAGTCTGAAATGCCTTCCTTGCCCCTTTCTCCCCACCCTGCTGAGGGGCTGGTTCACAAGCTATTGCTCCCTAGTCATGCAGCCCACCTGCTTCCATCCTCCCTGTGCATGTGGTCCAGGAGAACCGAGGCTTCTCTCGCAGAGCTCCGTTCTGTCTCATGCCATAGCTGCCCTGCCAGCCTTTCAACCACAACTTGGACCAGAGCAAGCTAACAAAAAATATTTATTGCACACACACACACAAAATACTTTCCAACTGCTTATCTCCCCTAGGTGACAAACTCCCTGAGGACAGAAAGCATTTTGTGCCAAGGTACCATATGTATTAATAATAGTAACTAACATCAGTTGAGCTTTCCATATGCACGACACTCTGCTGGACACTTTAGAGGGACTATCTCCTTTGATTTCTCCCAGCTACTTATGAGTTATATTACGATTATTCCTATTTTGAGATAAAGCAGTGGAGTCTTGGGGGAAGTTAAGTCATTTGGCCAAGGTCATGCTTCTGTAGGCGGCCCAGCAGAGGTTCAGTTTCAGACCCCAGACTACGTGAGCATCTTACAGCACTGTCCACTCCTGCATCTTGTGCAGCCACCCTGAGGGGCAGGGAAAGAGTCGCAGCCACGCTCACAAATCGAAACTGCACAAAATGCATGAGAATGGTT
>NW_011440298.1:0-1411 GCF_000754665.1 Bison bison bison | reverse complement strand
TCTTTGAGTGAGCTTGACTTTACATGAATACCCAAACCTCCCTTTTCCACATGAGGTGAGGCCATGCCCACAGAGTAGATGGAGGTAGACGCTGAAAGCAGGTGAATGTTTCGAGCTGAAAGTGAAGTGGAGAAGTGACTTCAGTAAGCCAAATAGGGGAGTTTATGAGGGTCTCCAAAGGTAAGGGGCCAGAGCCACTGTCTGAAGCTGGATTAGGGAAGCAAGACAGACATCTAGGTAGGGAGTTTGTAGGCAGGTCCTTGAGAAGAATGAGATCGTGTGTGCTGCTGGGTCTGAAGTTCAAGGGTTTGACAGGGGCCCAGCTTCAGTGGGAAAAGAGGGGAACAAATAAACTGAGAGAATCAATAGGGTGAAGGCCTGGCTATCATGTTAAGTCTCAGGACACATTAGTAGAAGGAGGGCAGTTTGAAAGCAAAGAGACTAGTAGGTGATGGAGTTTTATATATAAAGATTTCAGACAGAGACTGGTTCCAAGTGCTATATAGTCTGGTACCTGGCCATGGGAATGATCTGATGATAGAGTAAAAGATGCCCGTGTTTGAAACTGAGGTACTCAAGTTTCTGGGAAGCTATAGTGTTGGTGGAATCCTCCTTATGGTCACTGAAGTCACCCCGGGTGATGGAATAAATTTGATTCAGGAACAGAACATGCCTGAGTCCTCGGTGAACATGGAGGAGTGTTCAGGAGTTGACAATCATCAATAAAAAGTAAGGGGACAGCAAAGCTAGATGGGACAAACTTCAAAGGAGAAATGAGTTTTGTGCAAGAATATGCGTGCAATAGGCGTTAGGAAGGATATCTTCAATTGCTCTTGGAGAGCTGCACAGGAAGTGGTGTCCCTGAAGTAGGGACAGGAAGTAGAAAGTCCTATTTCAGTGAAAGTATGTAAGGAGAAAAGATTGTCTTTATTACATACGTGTAAAAACGTCATGCTCTCAGAAACTAAGGATCATCTTTTATTTTCTACTGAAACTTAAATTACAGGTTTCCAGGGAATCACA
Organism: Bison bison bison; assembly: GCF_000754665.1. Lineage (NCBI taxonomy): Eukaryota > Metazoa > Chordata > Mammalia > Artiodactyla > Bovidae > Bison > Bison bison. The sequence continues at coordinate 388 of NW_011440298.1, read as the reverse complement.
AAAGACAGTTGTACTGACTGGGTAGTATTTAATATGACCAGGTCTTAAATAAGAAGCCATGAACATAAACATTTAAAACCAAATATATAATAAATAATCATTAAATTATAAAGTACATAATTCATATTAAAGCTAAATTTTCAGATGCAAATGTAATAATACAACAGAGCAATAATATAGAATAATAATGCTATAATTTTATGTGTCCAAAGAAGACACTTTCAGCTAAAATAGTAAAAGTCATGATTAATTTTCCCCGAACCCCCATGACCTAGAGAAACCTTTCTTTTTTCTTCCTGCCTTCTTTCTTTCTCCCTTCTTTTTTCCTTCTTTCCCAGTTTTTTTTTTTTTTTTTTGAAACATATCCCTTGTTCCTACAGCAAGTGTT
>NW_011440297.1:0-1413 GCF_000754665.1 Bison bison bison | reverse complement strand
CATGCACCCCAAATCTCAAAGATCTAAGTGGAAATCAACCCTAAATATTCATTGGAAGGACTGATGCTGAAAGTGAAACTCCAGTACTTTGACCCACCTAATGTGAAGAGCTAATTCATTGGAAAAGATTCTGATGCTGGGAAAGATTGAGGACTAGAATAAAAGGAGGTGAAAGAGGATGAGATGGTTGGATGGCATCAGTGACAAAATGGACATGAGTTTAAGCAAACCCAGAGAGATAGTGAAGGACAGGGAAGATTGGCATGCTGTAGTTTACGGTATCACAAAGAGTTGGACATGACTTAGCAACTTACCAGCAACTATGAAACTAGTACAATATTGATCATTATTACTTACACTGATTCTGTCAAACAGCTCTTATCAAGTCCACTCCTGGTCAATTTCCAGTTCTCATTATTACATGACTCATCAGTGACTTGGACAGAGTTGTTAACTCCTTCCTGTGTGGAGCCCCCTTTTCCCCATCTCCTAGGAAACACCACCTTCTTCCTACTCTTTGATCTCCTTGGGTGGTTCTTCATTTCTCTGGACTCAGAATTGCCCCAGGTTTGTCTTTGGTCCATTTCTTTATCTCCATTCATTCCTGATGATCTCATCTGGTTTCTTGGCTTAGCCTGTCATCTGCATGCTGCACCTCCAAACTTAAATCCCAGCCTCTGTGTGCTCTAAACCACAGATCCATTGATCAAACTACTTGCCACACCACTTGGATATCTAAAGATATCTAATAGCCCCAAGGGTTAACGTCTCCCAAAACTAACTGATTTTTACCTAGCCCCAAACAGACTCCTCTTCCAATATTAGTATCCCTGCCTGTTAATAGGGCATTCCTATTTTTCAACTGCTCCACCTTTCAAGCCATTCTTTCCTGCTCTGCCTCCTTATCTCACACCTTACTTCTATTCAGTGTAAATAGTGTTGCCTATATCTTTCAAATATATCCATAATCTGATTCTTCTTACCAACTGCATCACTGTGAACTGCTCTATACTACCACCATCTCTCTCCTAAGTACTTGTAGGTGGTTAGGGTGCAGATAAGGTCAAAAGGCAGATAAGTGACAACAAGGGAAAAAGTCAATGCATGGCTTGAGGTCATTGAGAAGTAAGCTAGTTGTGTGGGTTCTTTGGATTGGCAGACCACTAGGATCACAGGAAGTAGACAGGCGGCAGTTCCCCCAAGGAAGATTGTGGGCAGTAGGAAGACATAAGTCATTTGTCTACTGTCACCTAATTTATCAGGTTGTTGTTCAGTCTCTAAGTTGTGTCCAACTCTTTGTGACTTCATGGACTTATAGCATGCCAAGCTTCCCTTTCCTTCAGCATCTCCCAGGGTTTGCTCAAACTCATGTCCATTGAGTCGGTGATGCCATCCAACCATCTCATCCTCTGT
>NW_011440296.1:0-1413 GCF_000754665.1 Bison bison bison | reverse complement strand
GTACCAAGAATTCCCCATTTGAAAAAGACTTTGATAGCAAGTTATTGCCAATTCCAAATGCCTTCCCCTTATTTATACTTCTGACTTAATGTTCAAATTTTAAACTGTCTTTATTTTCTCTGACTTAAAATGTGTGGATGAATACATATTGACTAACAGTTCACATACCCCACCCTGACACCCTGAAGAATTGCCTACCTTTGTGTTGCCTAACATGGACTCCCAAGAGACTTTTGCATAGGCTGAAGAGATGAAATTTCCTACTTCAAAAACACCAACTTGGGTGAAAATCTACCGGAACATTTTAGGACCATCAGTTTTTTGTTCTTTTTTTTCTTTCTCTGGTGAGGTTTCACTGGGGCCCCTGCTGCAACAGTAAAGAGTGAGAACAAACAACAAAATCCCTTGTTTTGCTTACTCCCTGAGTAGAGAGTGAGCATGTAGCTTAGATGGGATTGGAGTAGGGGTGTGTCCAAGGGTCAGTCAGAAAGGGTGGCTCAGTATGGTTTGTCCACCCCTCTGGTGGTGTGGAGTGCAGGGAACATGTTCAGCACCCTGCTTTACACCTGGTTCTTTAGAAGTGGCAGTAGGCATGTTTTGGGGTTTTGTGGGGTTTTTTGGTATCTTTTTAGGACCATCAGCTTAAGGCCATTTAGGATATGTGTTTTGATTTATACTTTAGGTCCGATAAGATGGTGATGGAAACTTCTGATTGATAAATGGAGTGGCAGAAACAGACTTTCAATCTGAGGATCTTATTCTTACTAACACCCTACACTCTGTGCTATTTCTTATCCTTATTTTTACACATTGTAAGTAAATAACATGTATTCTATAAGCAATTTCTTTTCATTTTGAACAACCATAAAATAGTAGAGCTAGAAGCGTTAGTGCTTATCTGGTTGAATCCCCTCTAAAATGAGACACTGAAGGACTTGTCAAGTATCTCATAGCTAATTAAGGGCCTGATTCTTACCAGTGCTCTTTCTCCTCTATGATGAATCCATGTTCCTGTGTCTGCTAAAATAATTAGGAATAATGAATTATTGTTTGCATTATGGATAGGTGCTAGAGGAGCATTTTGAAGTGAAATATACAGGGAAACAGGAAATTTGTTATTACTTTTGATTTTCAATGAGAAAATCAAAGGTCTGTATGATAGCATCTCATGTGTATGCAAATACAGCATGAGAGGAACAGAGAGACAGGTCCAGAGGCACAGGATCTGTCTTTTGGTTACAAAACCACAGTGACTTTTAGAGAGAAAACATAAACTGACCTGAAAATATCTATACTTAAACCTGCCTTTCCCAAAATGTTCAGTTCAGTTCAGTCGCTCAGTCGTGTCCGACTCTTTGCGACCCCATGAATCGCAGCACGCCAGGCCTCCCTGTCCATCACCAACTCCCAGAG
>NW_011440295.1:0-1413 GCF_000754665.1 Bison bison bison | reverse complement strand
GTGTGTGTGTGTGTGTTGGGAAGCCCTGGGCACAGGTCCAGGTTGTTTGCTTGGCGGCTGTGCTGCCTGCATCCTGGCACAGTGAGGGCTGCTGGGCGCCCGGGTCACAGAGCTCTGGTCCCGGGAGTCTCTGTGGGCTGATAGGAATGCAGGTTTCCCTTGTTTCACAGGAAAGGCAGAGGGTCCTGGTACCGAGGGGTTGGGTCCTTTGTAGAGTACAGACGTGGCACCTCTTTCTCCCTCAGATTGCTCAACCCTTGAGGGAGCTTCCAGGGAGAATTCACGTGCCTCACCTGCTTTGGACACACGTCTGAAGCGGGGGCACAGCCTTTGGTAATAGTGGGATTTTCTGGTTAGAGAAATGCTACCTAGAAAGCTTACATGTGTGTTTGTGTCTTGAAGCATTACCTTTCCATCTTTAATTAGTTTTGTTTCTTCTCTTTCAGCCATCGAGCTCATGTACGGAGGTATCTACTGCTTTTTGTGTCAGGACTACATTTATGACAAAGACATAGAAATCATTGCCAAAGAGGAGCAGCGGAAAGCTTGGAAGATGCAAGGTTTGGTTTTCCGGAGCTCTGTGAGCCTGGTTGTGTCTTCGCCTGCATCCCCTGCCCCTCATCTGTCAGGGGGAGGGGGGAGGAGCCCCCATACCTGCCTGCTACCTCCTGCAAGTTCGGGGGGGCGCCCAGGGAGGCAGGTGCGGAGCCCACAGTTTCCTGGACCTGTGCTTTTGCCTGGGTCCTCACGGGCCTGCGACTGCCACAAGGGGTTCAGCCCTGGTCCCTCTACTCAGGGATTAAGGCTGAGGAGATGCTGGTCTCTGGACTGCTGACACCGCTCTGAACAGGTTCTGTTCTCCTCTCCTCCGGGAACGTGGCTTACTCACGGCACATTCCCTGAAGGAAACTCCTTTAAGTGTCTGGAACAGGGTCTTAGAAGAACCCCGCATTGCCCCATCTTTGAAACACAGCCTAATAAACTGCCACCACCACACTGGTTCACACACACAGTGTAGCTAACGGCACCCTCCTGCTTAGGTGTCGGGGAGAAGTTTTCAACATGGGAGCCGACCAAACGGGAGCTCGAGCTGCTGAAACACAACCCCAAGCGGCGGAAGATCACGTCCAACTGCACTATTGGTGGGTGGGCGCGTGCCCGGTGGGGCCTTAGGGGTGTGCCCAGCAGGGCAGAGCCCGCGGGTGGGGCTCTTCAGGAAGCAGGTGTGAGTGTGAGCAGTCTCCCTGGCCCTGCTGAGACTGCAGGGGACGCGGTGTGGCTGCCAGCTTGTCGGGGAGACTGCTCTCTGACCTGTTCCCTCATTACCGGAGGCCTTCAGGCAATTCTGCCAGAATGGTTGATGCTGAAGTTAGGGGCCAGATGCTGGGGATCAGCACCCCTCGGGGCCTTTTC
>NW_011440294.1:0-1413 GCF_000754665.1 Bison bison bison | reverse complement strand
GCACATGCCCATATGCACATGACTGGATAGCAATAGTATTTTTTCAATAACAATTAAAATATAATCTACATACCTAAAATATCACCCTTTTAAATACAATTCAGTGATTTTCAGTATATCCACAAGGCTGTGAAAACATCATCATTATCTAATTCTACAACATTTTTCTCCTAAGAGACATCTTGGAGACATTATCAGTCACTGCTTCTCCTTTCCCCTAGCTTTTGACATCCTTTTTCCTATCTTTATGGATTTGTCCACTCTGAAATATTGTATAAGTGACATCTTGGAATATGTGGTCTTGTGTGATGGCTTCGTTTATTTATCATGATATTTTCAAGGTTCGTCCATATCATATCATCCAAAGTGATAGCAGGTATCAGTATTTCATTCCTCTTCATGGCCAAACAATATTCAAATGTATGGACATATCATATTTGTTTTCCATTCATCAACTGATGGACATTGGGGTTGTTTTTACTTTGGGGCTATTATGAATAACACTGGATTTTTAAATATTTTATGCAGGTTATTTCCTTTTAATATTTAGATTTGAATCTTCAACAGATTTTTATCATATATTTAACATATAAGTGTTATGTTCTTTTCAATTTGTTTTGATGTCAGCTTTAGCAGTATTTTCCATGCACATATTGAAATTTTCTGTGTCTAATTTTCCTCTTGAGTGATTTTCATCTCTGTTCTATTCACAGAGGCTTTTTCAGATTTGACCTACATAGCACTGATGCATAATTATGTTTTAATTCCCTTATTTTCTGATCTATTATTTTTAATTTTGCCATTATATAATTGCATTTTGTTTCTGTTTTGTTTCTTACAGTTGTAACTTACCTAACTCTCTTTTATTGTAGTTTTAAGTGTTATTATCTTGTCTTTGATCTTAAGTATGTGGGATATTTTCTTTTTTCTTTCATGCATACTGCATAGATATTTTAAATGACCTAACACACTGACTCTATTGTTGACAAACTGATATTTTTCTCTTCTCTCTCCTTACTATGCAAGTCAGATTAACAATACAAAAGATGTCAACTTTTCTCTTCTCTTTATTTTCATAATTTTTTTCATTTATACAGTCAAAATTTGAGGCCAGACATATGAGCAACCTCATGTTTCCCTTAAGGTCTACCACACTTGTACATCCCACTCACCCATATTGCTTTTAGATCTAATTGGGAAGTTAATGGCCAGCATCTAGATTTCCTGGAATTATCAAAGATAGTTTGCTAATTGTTAGCTGGAATATTTAGTGCAGCTGTTACAACCTTCAGGGCTCAGCCTACAAAATCAGAAGATTGATTTATGTAGTGTTTATAACAAAGGTCCGTCTAGTCAAGGCTATAGTTTTTCCTGTGGTCATGTATGGATGTGAGAGTTGGACTGTGAAGAAGG
>NW_011440293.1:0-1413 GCF_000754665.1 Bison bison bison | reverse complement strand
CTCCAGGCCAGAATACTGGAGTCTTTCCCTTCTCCAGGGGATCTTCCCAACCCAGGGATTGAACCCAGGTCTCCCACATTGCAGGTGGATTCTTTAACAGCTGAGGCACAAGGCAAGCCCAAGAATACTGGAGTGAGTAACTTATCCCTTCTCCAGTGGGTCTTTGTGAGTTGAACCGGAATCTCCTGTATTGCAGGCAGATTCTTTACCAACTGAGCTTAATAAGGGTAGCTTCCTTTTTCAAAAGTAATAATATATTAGTTAATATTGGTTAATTTAGTTAATATGAATGGCATTTTATGCTCTGTGTGTATGTATATACTTGACATTTTTAGAATTAAGAAAATTGGAACTAAAATACAGTTCCATTAAGCTTTGTGCTGAATTTAAACTTTTTTGCTAATCTACAGCAACTTTTTAGGTCTACATGAGGTATATTCCAAACTTCCACAATCTTTGTATTGTTTTTACTTTTAAAAGCATCTCTTACCACCAAGGGATGTACTTCTAGGCATTATAAATACTACTAATTATGACACTATAAAATGAGAAATCCCTAATCAAAGAAATTAAATTCAAGATCTAAGTTTAACCTGGAAACTTGGGGTAAAAGTCTCAGGCCTCTTAGCATATCATGAATGAGAGTGTCCATTCCTAAAGTCAAATGACATCTTGTGAGTCAAAACTGTCCTATCTCCTCACCAATATTCTGAGTATCAGGAGCAGCCCCACTCCTGGGCCACCTGAGGGTACTGTGGTCCATTACAGCATCCTGTCCCAGAGCATGGTCCACAGTCTGCCCACCTCAAAGCAATATGGAACGTGTTGAAAAACGCATATTTGCTGGTCCTTACCCTAAACTGAATGACACAGAGACTCTGTAAACAATACCAGGAAACTGTATTCTAACCAAGCTCCTAAGGTGATGGGGAAACACATGGAAATTTGAGAACCCCTGATCCACTGAGGGCACCAGACCATCACTGACATTTGTCATCCCCTGACACTCAGAACTCAGCCTCCTCAAAGGTAAAGCTAGAGAGCCCTGGTAATGATGAATCCTTCGCACCCACAAAATGCTGGTTGTGCACTTGGAATTCTCTGGGATGTGATATCATGGTGAACAGGAATCATGTGGCTCCTGTCTGCGTGAAATTAGGGAGGGCAGGCAGTTGTGGAACTCTGTTTTCCAGGACCTCTGCCAGTGTGAAGACAGTCTGTCTAAGATGCTTTATTTGTTCCTCATCAAAGACAAGACAAGGGGGACTTTTTTATTATTAACTTGTAATTTATTTTTGGCTGCACCGGGTTTTCATTGTGGTGCACAGGCACTTGTGTGCGGGCTTTCTCTAACTGAGGCAAGTGGGGGCTACTCTCCAGCTACATTGGGCAGGCTTCTTGTTGCAGTGGCTT
>NW_011440292.1:0-1414 GCF_000754665.1 Bison bison bison | reverse complement strand
GGAAGCCTGGAGTGCTGCAGTCCATGGGGTCACAAAGAATGAGACATGACTGAGCGACTGAACTGAATTGATCTCCACAGAGATTCTTTCAACCAGCTGCAGAACCATATTATCTTCCCCATTAAAATGTCAATTCCTTCTGGAGCCAACAGAAAGAAAAAACATGTGTGTGTGTGTGTATAAAGTACTGACATTGATGAACGATGTAGAGGTTCTTTAGTTCATTGTCTTAGCAAAGGGGTTTCCTTTAATGAAAGGTCATCCTTAAATCAAAAGAAAAGGTCTCCTGTGAATTATTTGTGACCTAAAATATGTGTATGAATTTCTATGGGGAAATAGTATAACAGATTCCCCAGGCTCTTACATCCACCAACCTTTTTCTCTGATTAATTGTCCTGCTTTCCAAAGTATTTCATAGTATCATAAAACTCTATTATACATTCTAAGATCTTTCCCACTAGGGTAACAATAATGGTTAATACCCAAACAGGCAATGCAATGTTTATCTATCAAGAATTTTTTTAGGCAAGGGAACAATAAAATACTGCTTATATAGAATGCTAGATTGAGATCCCGTTTATATTATAATTGCTTTGTGATCTCGCTGTAGAAATTAATGAACAGGGGCTTCCCAGGTGGCACTAGTGGTAAAGAACCCAGTGGTCAATACAGTAGAGGTAAGAAATTAATGAACAGAAGTTAAAATAGTACTGAGGCCAGAAAAGAGAGCTCTTATTTCCCAGGAAGATAGTCCAGTCCAATAGGAAGAAAAAAGAACATCCTCTTCTTGCCTGGCCAGAGTGCAGTCAATAAGAGACTGTTGGAATTCAGCCAATGAAAGTCACTGTACTTCAAACTCTCAATTCCTCCAATGGACTCTTTATTTACTATACCTCTCCCAACTTCCTTTTCCCAAGGATAAAGGAGTTCTCTCCTTGTTGCACGTGGCTCATCATGTTTGCAGACCTTGAACTGCAATCCCAAATAAGCCTGATTTGCTAGAGAGATAACTGGCAGTCCATTTGTATAACTCTGACTCTGGTATAGCTACTCTGTTTTCCTAGAACTTCATATTCCACATTAGAAAAATGGAAACAATTATACTTAACTCAGAGGGCAACTCAGAAGAAAAAAATGAGATAGGATTTGGCTAATGATACCAGAGAATGTTTTTATTCACTTTACTGTTCCCTTGGCAGTAACCGCCCGAAAAACTTACTCCAATGTTTTCTTCCAATAACCTATAGCTAATATTCATCTACGATATATTAATTGTTAACTTCAACTATACACCCTCTACCATACACACCAGCAGCTCTTTTTTTCAATAATTTTATGTGTGCTCAGTCACTCAGTTGTGTCCAACTCTATGCAACCCCATGGACTGTAGCCTGTCAAGCTCCTCTGTGCATGG
>NW_011440291.1:0-1414 GCF_000754665.1 Bison bison bison | reverse complement strand
TAAATGAGTAGCTCTGCCCTTCTTACGTGAACACAAGCTGTGGCAGCCACGCCAGTTTGCCCCTTCTGACGTGAGACAGGCATTACAGTCACTGGACGGGTTTGGCTGTGTCTCTCTTGGGTGTGTACACTGCAGGTGAACGGAAGCTACCACAGTTTTCATACTTCTCTTCCTTGCTCACAGTAGACACCCCAAACCAATGAATGTTGGATTAAATGAAATTTTCCAAAGAAGAATTTAATTCTGTACAGCAAACAGTGGTAACCAATGATAAAGATACTCATTTCTCATACCAGCTTATTTGTAAATTAAGTGTTAAGTGCTGCTATAATTTTATGAGAAAAGTGAGGTTTAAAAACGTTATGGAGAATTTTTCACGGGCAGTTTGTGCACCCAACTTCATTTGACGCCCAAGCTCCTGCCCGTACCACACTGCCCATATGATGCTCAACTCCTGCCAGAGAATCACGCCCCGATCATTCACGCACCAGACAAGCTCGGGTGTCATTTTCAAATATTCCATGAAAGAATTCGAAACTACAGGTTTGCACAGGCTTTCTTTTTCTTCCTTCCTTAAAAATAGGACTTTATTTTTAAAAAATTGTTTAGCCTTTGATTCAGTGAGAACTTGTTGCTCAGGAAACTTTCAAATAAAAATCTTTAAATTTTTTACTTTCTCATACTTTACCACTGACAAGACACATCAACTATGTAAACTTCAAGTCCCAGTAATTACTACAAAACATAACTGGAGTTAGAAATCATCAAGCAGGGTACACAGATGTATTTCAATGATTCTAAAATCCCATCAAAGCTTCCAACTAATCATGACATAATGCTAAGAAGTCACTGTTAGTAAGACATACTCCTATTTTAGAAATGTCAAAGTGTGAGAAAATGCGGACCTTAGAAATGATAATGATAGTGATAAATGATAAAATGATAGTGAGATAAATGATAAAATGATATTGAGAGGCTCTAAAATACTTCCTCAGCTGCAGTGGCTGTCTGTGCCCACTGTTCCACACCCAGGGAGCCTGGTCTTGGACACTGTACATAAGAAGGGAACATTTCACACAAAGATGGGCACAATCAAGAAACAGAAACAGTATGGACCCAGGAGAAGCAGAAGAGATTAAGAAGAGGTGGCAAGAATACACAGAACTGGACAAAAAAGGTCTCAATGACCCAGATAACCACCATGGTGTGACCAGTCACCTAGAAAAGACATCCTGGAGTGTGAAGTCCAGTGGGCCTTACTATGAACAAAGAGTGGGGCTGATGGAATTCCAGCTGGGCTATTTCAGATATTAAAAGATGATGCTGTGAAGGTGCTGTGCTCAATATGCCAGCAAATTTGGAAACCTCAGCAGTGGCCACAGGACTGGAAAAGGTCAGTTTTCATCCCAATCCC
>NW_011440290.1:0-1414 GCF_000754665.1 Bison bison bison | reverse complement strand
TTTATATATATATGTATGTGTGTGTGTATATATATATATATATATATATATCCTTTTTCAGGTTCTTTTCCCATATAGGTTATTACAAAATATTGAGTATACTTCCCTGTGCTATACAGTAGGTCTTTATTGGTTTTCTGTTTTATATATAGTAGTGTATGACTATTAATCCCAACCTTCTAATTTATCCCTCCCCATCCCTTTCCCCTTTCCCCTTTGGTAGCCATCAGTTTGTTTTCTATGTGAGTCTACTTCTGTTTTGTAAATAAATTCATTGGAATCATTTTGTTTTAGATTCCCCATATAAACACTATCATATGATATTTGTCTTTGTCTGGCTTATTTCAATGTGATTCAATTTAAAGGACACTTTCTGAAAAAAAAGAAAAGGATACTTTCTGGAGACATTACAGTCCTGTATTGCTCAATACTTATTCAACCAGCATGGTGTCCAGCTTTTGACCTTAGCACCCATTTACATGTTTAAAAATTACTGAGGACTCCAAAGAGCTTTCTTTTGTTAATGTTGGAAATATATATGTGTATATGATTAGAAATTATAACTGATAAATTTTAAATATTTAAATATTATTTTAAAATAAAAACAATAAGCCCAATATATGTTAACGTAATTGACATATTGTTGTAAAAAATAACCATATTTTCAAAAAATTAGAATATGTTTTACATTTTTGCAAATACTTTAATGTCTGGTATAGAAGATAAGTGGATTCTCATATCTGCTTATACATGCCGTCTGATGCAATATCAGATTACGTAAATTTTGGAGTACTCCCCTGTACACCCATGAGAAAATGACAGTGAAAAAGGCAAATGACATCTTAGTATTATTAAGATCATTTCAACCTCATTGACCCCCTGACAGGGCCCTCAAGGATCAACAGAAATTTCTGGACCACATATTGAGAATTACTGGTAAAGAAAAATGGACTCTTATTTGGAAATCAAAATCCTTGGGTTTTATTTCTGACATCTCCTAGCATTGTGGTCTGCAGTAAATCAGTATTTAACTTTTTTAGAATATGGTTTCCACGTCTACTAAGTGAAACATCCAAACAGAAAAACCAAGACTATTACTAATATCAAGATTCTTCAATTTGTGACTTGTTTATGAAAAGAAATAATAGCTGTCTTCGAGTCACTTCAGAAGATAGCTAATGAGATGTCAGTAAGGTCCAGGTTAATACTCATGGAAGCCAAGTTCCATGGTGTTGAACCTCACTTCTGAAGGCACATATCAGGAAAATAAAGAAGGAAAAAAATTATAATATGTCTAATTATGACTTACTTTTTGATAAAACAGTAAGTATATTGGAACTCTCAATCTCAATGCTGCCAAACATCATTTAAGATAGGGTGTGATTATGAGGTAAGCTTCTTGGGAAAATTACAG
>NW_011440289.1:0-1414 GCF_000754665.1 Bison bison bison | reverse complement strand
TAGACTATTAATACCATCTGAAATGTTGTCAAGCACATGGACATGCTAATAGGAATATCGTAGCAACATTCGTCTGTGCAAAATTAATGCCAGAGGTATTTTTTGCATTTTGTTTTGAGTCTTGGAATAAAGGAAGGGAAAGTTTTCTTTATTGCTTTGTTGACACTAAAAAATGAGACTGTGGGTCTAATGAACAGTCAGAGAATGATACTATGCATTAGAGCTAGAGGCAAAAGAAAATCGATGTGGGTAGGCTCAAGTAGTATAGGCCATTTTCAGAGGTGCTTAGAATGTCTCTCTCTCCCCAAAGAACACTTTGTGAGTTTCAAAGCAAAGTCAGACACTAAAGACAAGGAACTGGGGAAACTCCTTGAGCCTCGCTCTGATTTTGTTCCTAGTCTTGACCCAGATGAACTCTCTTTAAGAGTCAGAAAAAGGGGGGTTGTGCTTCCCAAAGGGCATTTAGAATATTCAGCTATTTGTAAGTGATGGATAGACCTCAACAAAGAATTAATATCTTGTATTTATAAAGTGCTTTGTGAGCAAGGAGCTCAAAATGCACTTATAAGCATCATCTCATTAATCCTCACAACACACCTTTGGGGCTGAAGAAAAAAGAAGTATTTGTATGTTGTGAACCTCAATCCTTTAGTATGCCAAGGCAAAGAAATTAATCTCTTGGAGCACAAAACTGATCAGCTGGGGGAAGTAAATTAATATACTCAGAGCACAAGGGCATTATTAAGTAAGGGAGCTTTTCCAGACTCACTTAAGTGGCTCCAGGCGCCAGGAAGAACCACCTTTCTAAAGTGATGAGACATTTACTCTAAGAAAGCAGTGTGGGTCACCCAGGCATGCCCTGACTTGGCTGATGAAGCTCACTGCCTTGTATCTTCTGGATATGTTTGGAAATGGAAAATATATGTGGACTGACATATTATCAATTCTTTCCTATATCAAAGTCAATATTGATCCACCATTTCTAGGCTATAGGAGTTGAGTTATTTAAGCAAAGATGGCTCAAACACAAATGAAAAGAGCATTAGCTATGGAATCTTTCAGACTTTGGATGCAATCCTATCTCAGACATTTACCACTTCCACGAATTTGCACAATTTTCTTAATCTAGATGTCTCAGTTTCTTCATCTAGTCTCCAAAAGATATGCAGATGATAATACCTATATTACAAGATTTTGTGCAAATGAAATGTAACAATCCAGGCAAGAATGCTAGTGGGGAGTTGGAAGAGGCTGGGAAGGGGGTGAGTGTGTGATTCTCTTCATTCTCAGGGGATGGGGGGAGGGGCTATGCTAGAGATGTAACCCTGGTGCTCCAGGCCCACTTACCTAAAGGACCACACCTCTGGCCTTTGCTTGATGTTTGTCAGGCTGGCTAAGGTGAGTATGTGTGCGG
>NW_011440288.1:0-1415 GCF_000754665.1 Bison bison bison | reverse complement strand
TCTTCCGATCTGCCCAGAACATCACATACATATACTTTTGTGTGTGATGTTCTGGGCCGGGGGCTGAGAGAAGTGGGACTCTTTCAAGGGCAGAACCTAGCCTCCTCTAACTCTGTCAGAGCTGTGACACATGCAGAACTAAAGAGATCCCAGGGAATTAAGCCCACCATCCCACCCCCTAATATGGGGCTGCACATCATGGCAGAGCTTTCTCTGTGTTTGAGTCAGCTGTAGAGAAGTAGCCTCCTTCCTGTACTTGCTCCCCAGCATACCCAGAGCCTCCTGGTCAACCTTTCATTGTAGCTTCTAAGGCCTGGTTATCAGAAGCCGAACAAGGTCCTAGACAGCCCAACTTTCCCAAGTCCTAAATTTCATTTCCCTCCCACTCCCCACACAGTGGATCTTCCTAGCAGTGGAAGAAGAAAATGGATCCCAGAGTTCTTCTGTAGGACTCAAGGACAAAGAGATCTCTATTACTTCAGCTCCTCAGTCCAGACTCCTTGGGCTCCTGGGGCCCTATCAAAGCAGTGAAGGGAAGTACTAGAACAGGTACACCATTCGGGTTTACAAAGACCTAGTAAAAAGGATGAGATATTCCTGGCTCTCTAACAGCTAGCCTCTTCTTTAAATTGCATCTCAGAAAGCCAAAGAGCCCGAGCTTGGGGGGTCCTGAATCCAGATTCTCTCCCTTCTCCACAGCTAAGGGCTCCAGGGTCTACAATCCCACTGAGGAGGAGGCTCAGAACAGTGCTTGTCTCTTCAGGAAAAGAAAGCACAGAACTGAAGCCCTGGACAATGATGTTTCCATTGAGAAACTCAACCCAAAGTAATTACACAAAGAGAGGGAGAGGCAAAGAGACAGATAAAGTTGACCTGGATATTAGGAGGGGCTGAGGCAATAAAAGCTCTCTTCCCAGTGCCTGCTTAGAAGGAGCCAGCCACACCCCTCCCCCCTTCTTGCCTTAGTTTCATGGAATCTGGAAACTCCAGCATGAGATATCCACACTAGAGGTGAGGATTGGTCTTAGACAAGATTACCACACCATCTACCAGGGAAAAATAAGTTTGTGTGCTCTAATTCTAGTTCATGAAAGAAGTCAATAGAATGGTGGGATTGAAGGTAACTTGGGAAGTGAGGACCCAGTGGTTTCTGAGAAGAGCTGCCCTTCCTCTGGCTTTTCATTCTAATCCTTCCCACCTGGCCTGTGGCATTGTCCCCAAATCAGCCCCACCTAGAAAGCAAACTACCACCGCGGGGATGCTGACAAAGCCCAGCTCAAACTGGGCTATCCCTTGACACCCCCAGAGGAGGGCTTGGAGGTCTGGGGGCACCACCCATCAGAACTCCTGCTGCTCAGTCAGCTCAAAGAGGGCAGGAGATCAGCAGAGAAAGGGGAGGTTGCTGGTGCGGGTGG
>NW_011440287.1:0-1415 GCF_000754665.1 Bison bison bison | reverse complement strand
CTGTGTATTCTTGCCACCTCTTCTTAATATCTTCTGCTTCTTTTAGGTCCATACCATTTCTGTCCTTAACTGTGCCCATCTTTGCATGAAATGTTCCCTTCAATTTTGATATATGGCAAAACCAATACAATATTGTAAAGTTAAAAAATAAAATTAAAAAAAAAGAGAGATTTCTAGTCTTCTCCATTCTATTGTTTTCCTCTATTTCTTTGCACTGATCACTGAGGAAGACTTGTACATAGAACCACCAAGCCACTCAACCCAAAGGAAGCTAGAGGAGTCTCCAGCCGAATCTCGGCCTGGGAAGTCAAGGTACTTGAGTTCTAATCCCTTTCTTCTTTCATCCTTCCTTTCACTGCTCTGTCTGTCAGTCCTGTTCAATTCAGTTCCATCATTCCTCATTCAGCACCATCCAATAAAGCTCACCTCACCTGTCCACATGTCAGTTTCTGCCCAACTAAATCCAAATAAACACAGGCAGTAGTAACACACACCAGTCAAGGCCCTTTGCACTAGGATTCCGGATTCCACTTTGCAGTCACGTGTGTATGACAGACAGTCACCCCTCCAGGAATCATGGGGGAGAACTCAGGTGCAATTTACCTAATTGATCTACAAAGAGGATTACTCACTCTCCATTTATTCTTGATCACCTTAAAGGAAAAAAAAACAAAAACGAAAAACAGGCCTTCTAGGTGCACACAACTTCTACATTCTACATTCTCCATTTATCATGACTGTTTGCCTGACAGTTTTTAACACTGTCAGAATATTAATGCTGCAGAGCTCTATCTCAATCTTCTCGCTGATCTGATAATTATCTAACAAACTCGCTCCTCTACTGGAGCATCCCTCAGGCTGCCAAGCACGTCCAAGACTGTTCCATCCATACAGCGTGATTCCACTTCCAGTTTGGCAAAACTTTTGAGTCTTTTTTTTTTTTAATTAAACGAATGTCAGGATATAATCTGGAGAGATATTAACATGCACTAAATCCAAAGAGTCTTTGGACCAACTTTTCTAAATCATATTTTCTAAATGAAGTCATCGACTTCCTGTGCTGAGAAGGTGATTAATTGGTGAGGGATATGATGTAGAAAGCACTCTGTTGCCTTAACTCAGCATTTTCTGTTACCCAGCAGAGCGCACTAAGCCTTCTACGGAGAATGCTAACAAGCCTTCGAGCTCAGCAGTCAGTGGAGACCTGGCAGTTCCCTGAACCCGGGGTGACTGAACAGGCAGCCCTCTCCACCGCAACTTTCCTCCAAACTGGTCAGTGAAAGGCGGGAGTCTCTGCACCCCAGCTCTCTCCCATTTGTTAGCCAGACCCAGGGAGACAGTCTGGCTTCCAAATGGTGGCATGGCCTGCAGCTGGCTGGAACACAGAGGGGCTGAGGGGAGGCAGCAGAGGGCCT